>NC_056743.1:1348526663-1348676663 GCF_019279795.1 Protopterus annectens | reverse complement strand
GGAAAATAAAGGGATATCTACAGATTACAGCATGACTGCTGCTTTGGATCCAGCTGACCTAAGGCGGGAAAGCCTGAATATTCTGTGTATATTCGTCCTTGTACGGGGAAGGCTGGTGGTGCAAGAGAAGATAGAGAGAGAATTTCTTACATCAGAAACAGATTGTCAGATTTTGGTTTTGCTGAGGTCTGTGGATGCCCACATTTATTAAAGAAGAAATACTATGTTTGCCAGAAAACCAAGAACTTTCTTTAAATGAGTCTATATGACATCAGATTTGGAATATTTATGTTGTGGGGTACTGGAGGTAAGTCCACCCTCTAGAACATACTTGTAGCCAAAATTTCTGTGCACTTTTCTGTTAAATTTGAGTTTAATCAACATTTCTTATCTTTTGTACATGGTTGTGTGGCTGGTTGAAAAACTGTAGTCGGACCCTTACAAAGAAAATTCATCTATGACCTACTGAGGGGAGTTTTGAGTGTCAGGTAAATAATTGTCTTATTTCTTGAACAGTTGTCATAGAAATGAAATCACAGTACACATGAGATTGGACTGATAGAATTACCTGTTGTCAGCATAAGTAGACTTCCAGACAGAATTTGGAGGGGTACTTTGAGCTAGTCAACTATAGCTAGGGGGCAGGGGCAGCAAAAGGAGAAGTGAGGGACAGGAGAAAGGATAACAGAATAACTTAGTTAAGGTCTGGAAGGGAATGGCTGGTCCAAACCCATGGGAAAAAAGGAGATGTTGTCCAGGTGATTGTTTTTGTCTTTTTTTTTTCTTTGTCACTATCAGATCAAAGTTCTCATCCCAGCTCACCCCTTGTAAAAATAGGTGTCTAAGAGGCTTGAAACAAGTGCATAAGTCAGGTTAGTTGGTTAGAAGTGGGAATCGCTGGCCAGGAAATGTGATCACACTAGCAGCTGACAAAGAGTTTCCTGTTTTTCCCATGGGGTTTCAAGCTTTTTTCTTACCCAACAAGAGAAAGGAAGGGGATAATAGGCTATTGCAATTATGTGGTAGAAGGCAGGTATACAAAGAATGGCTGTTAATCAGTAGGAGGCTACAGAGTAGTCTGGTCCTCATGGGTGATTGTTCTGTGGAGGTATAGAACTCTTGAGGCAGCCTCGCTTTGTCAGACAGTAAGGTGGCTCAATATATGTTAATGCTAGCTATAAAACAAATGTAACCTGTGACAGAAGACTAACAAAGCCAGACATTAATGTACTCTACACTTTAGGTAGGGGAATTAGGAAGCCTCCTTGGCATCCTGCCTGGTACACATCTGAGATGTGACATCTCATCTGAAATAGTAATTTAGTCAATTCATTCAATGAATATTAATGGTCTAACTGGCATAATAAACCCATGGCTGTTTACATTTGCTCCCCATCTTGTGTGAGCTGTGTTGTATTACTGCACCTGCCTAAAATGAAAATAGAATAATACAGGTCAATATGACGTGTGTAAAGATGGATCTACTTCACCTACCCAAACGCCCACATCACCGACTTTCACTTCACCAAGATGAATACACCAACAAACCAGAAGACCGACATCCGGAACACCGACATTCTGACCCGGGTTAAGTAACCACTTGGCCATCTCAAAAAAAAAAACAAAAAACAAAACTAAATCCACCCGTGTGGGGGGCTGTGCCCCTCTACACCCCCCTAACTAAAATATATCAACTCCGACATCGCACTACAGTGGGGTAAGGAGCAAAGTTCAACAGGATGGCCAAGTGGTTACTTACCTCGGGTCGGAATGTTGGTGTTCCAGATGTCGGTCTTCTGGCTTGTCAGTGTATTGTTCTTGGTAAAGTGAAAGCCAGTGATGTGAGCATTCAGGTAAGTGAAATAGACCCATAAAGATAGTTTGTAAAAGAAATTGAAGGCATAATACTATGTAAGTAGGTAGCCAGTAATCTTGTAAATAAGCAACAGCTGGGAGGAGGTTATATGAATGACACATCAGTGCAATGTCATCTCCCAGATAATTATAATGCTCATAGACCACTTTCACACAGTCCAAATGTGTGATTTTTATCTGTCTCATCCAAGCAAATAGGTGCATTTAGCTATAAAGGCCAGGGAAAATACTGTCAGTATGATATATTTTTGTCACTCATGAAAAAAAAGGAAATTAAAATACCGCGAACTATAGGAATTTGCAACAATACCTCTCACCATGCAAAATGCAGGTACAAAGATATTTCCAAGAGCTAAGTAATTGGGCAGATGGCATAAGACGTTAAGCTACACTAGTATCTGGAAACACAGTAGGATCTGGACGAATCAGAATGCTGCTTTCTGAGTACAACAGGACATAATTTTCAGAGTTGCCATGGGAACATCTCCTTATACCTCTCAAAGTTTGCTTAACGTAGATACAGAACATACTTAGCACAAATGACAAGATTGCAGTTTAATTTCTAGTTCCTGGTCTCTGTGATTAGTAGCATATTATCCCATTAGAAAAATTAGGAAATGCCAAAATTACATGCAATTTTATAGAATTAGATCACATGTCCCTCCCAGCTTTCTGCCTGCGTGTAAACTCACTTTGGTATTAGCAAGAATGATCAGTTTTATTCACAAATGCACATGAACATTACCAATCAGGCAAGCGCAATACATTTCACCTCTAATACAGAAGGACTTATCAGTTTCATAACATGATGTTTCGATATGTTTCTTGTGCAGATTTCAGCAGTCTGAAAGAATTTTTCTCCTTCATGAACTTTTTTTGTTAATGTTCCTAAAGGCTGAAAATAAAGTACATTTATTTAAGTTAACTGAAACAAATTCAGCCAGACATCTATGATTTTTGTCATCATCAACCCCCCTTTTCCCCACTTTCTATATGGGGTCAGGGTATTGAATCAACTATTGCCACCTCTCTGGATTCATTATCAATCTCTTGCATTTTTTACAGTCATACCTCACTGTTGCAAGCCGTCTCACATGCAATCCATCCATCTTTGCTGGATGTCCTTGTTTCCTTTTGCCTTCTTCCTTTCTCTCCCAAATGTTCTTCACCAAAGCATTTTCTGCTTTAATACATATGCTTCAATGCACATTTAATGCCTGAACCAGAGTAATCTGTACTCTTTGACATCCTCTGCAATTTGGAGCTACTTTGTCTTCCTCTCTGATGACACCACATCTCTGTTTGCACCATCCGTCTCGGGCACTTCATCTCCAATATCTTTAGTTTCCTCAGCTGCTCTGCCTTCACTGCCCAGTTTTCTATACCAGAGAGAAGTATTTGTTGCACCATTGTACATAATACTTTTCAGCTGCTTTGGCATTCTTCTGCCACATGCTATACCTGACACTCTGTGCCATGTGGATGTAGCCCCTCTGATTCTAGCTTTGACATTCTCAGTCAGACTTCCTTCCTTCTTAACCACCCATCCCAGATAGTTGAAGCTGTTCACCTGTTCCACTATTTTTTCTACTGTCTCAGTTTTCATCTTCTAATATCCTCCCGTTTGCTGCCATGATATCAGTCTTGCCTGTTTCATCCCATGCACCTTCAGTTTTGCAATCTATTCGCTTCCCATTTGCTGAAGTTCGTGTTCAGTGTCTGTTGTAATGCCACATTGCCTGCATACAGCAGTTTACTTTATCCATCCCCTGTAACATGTTTGCTAATATAGTCCATCACCAGTATGAACAGCAGTGGACACAAGCTGAGCCCTGATGCACTCCCACTGGTTACCTCTCTGTGAGTCTAAACATAGCTTGTACTTCTGTCACTATGTCCTTGTACATAATCTGCACTAATTCTACCAAGGTTGCTGAGACTTCGAACCATTGTAGGACTGCCTTATTCAGCTTTCTTGGGACCTTGCCATACATTTTCTACAAGTCTAGGAATATCCAATAGGACTCTTCCCTCATGTCTAGCCTCTTCTAAAGTCTGTGTCTCACTGCAAATGTTGGCTCACTTGTGCTGTATCCTGATCTGAATTTCAACTGCTCATCTCCCATCTTACGTTTTACTACTCTGCATATTTGTTTAACAATCACCGTCCCCTAGAACTTTCATACAGTGTGAGAGGAGTATGATATCTCTACACTGCCCACATTTGTGAATGTCCCCTTTCTTCTTGACCACTAGCATTAGGTATACTTATTTTCCAACCATCTTGGATATGCCTCTTTCTCCATACTGCTATGAGCACCCTCAGCAGCCATTTCTCCCCTAACTCGCTTAACATCTTCATCATATCTGCTGTGACCTCATCTGACCCTGCTGCCTTCCTTGACTTAATTTTCCTTGGTGCTGTTCTTACTTCTTTTAGAATAGGCTCTTCTTCCTCTTTTACTGTAGTCTATGTATGAGGCAGTACAGCTTCTTTGGGGTTTTCTTCATTCATTTTATTCTCTTCTGGAAAGAGTTAGTCATTCGTGATGTAAGTGCGCATGTCTGTAGTTTAAAATGTAGTGTTTTGAAATTCAGCATTGTAAGCTTTCGGTGAAATATAATATTAAACCAAACTAGGTGGGGGGCTAAACCCGCCACAACCCCTAATGTGGGGGTCTGTGCCCCCACCCCACCAACTATTTATACTAACTCCAGGATTGCAGTACAGTGGGGAAGAGGGCATATACCTTTTACTTGCCTTACAGTACTCTACACAGTGCCAATACTTCACTTCAGTGAAATGGGATTCGGTGAAATGTGTTTTCAGTAATTTGAGCTATCAGCAATTTGGTGTGGGTGAATTGAAATTCAGTGAAATGAGTTTTTAATGAAACATAGTAGACCCATATATATATATATATATATATATATATATATATATATATATATATATATATATATATATCTAGTGCTCCTTTAAATGGTTAACTTACCAGAATGTCGACTCCTATAACAGCGGAACAAAAACAGTGATGATTTACAACAGTAAACTCCTGGAATGGTGAATTTCACCTCCGGGAAACTAACCACTTGGCCACCACTGATGAACTTTGCCCTTGTCCCCACTATAGTGCAATCTCAGAGTTGGTATATTTAGGTAGAGGGGGTGTGGGGGTGAAGTACCCACTCCAGTAGTTTTATTTATGTATTAATTTTTTTTCCTCTACAGTGGGTTTAATTTACGTATTATGTTGTTTTCTGGGAAACTAACGACTTGGTCACCACTGACGAAAACAAAATAATACTTAAATTAAACCCACCGTAGTAGAAAAACCAAAATAATACATAAGTAAAACCCACTCCCCCCTACCTAAATATACCAACTCTGAGATTGCACTACAGTGGAGACAGGGCAACAGTCAGTGGTGGCCAAGTGGTTAGTTTCCCGGAGGCGAAATTCGCCATTCCAGGAGTTTGCCTTTGTAAATTGTTGCTGTTTTCATGTCATTGTTATAGGAGTCAACATTCTGGTAAGGTGACCATTTAAAGTAGAACTATATATATATATATATATATATATATATATATATATATATATATATATATATATAAAACAGAGAGAAAGAGTGGGAGAGAGAGTTAAAGGACATACAATCAACAGAAGTTACATTGAATGCAGTTCATTGATGTTACTGACTCTCACAAATATCAGACTGTTTAAATATAGTTCTAATAGCAACACAACTGCTTTCTAAATGTTTTTGCATAAGGCAGGCCCGTCAATGGTGGCATAGAGGTTAGCAAGAAAATCTGTACAACTGAAATGCAACCAGAAGAAAATTTTATATTCATTGATTATTTAAGAATTTTTTATTAGCTGAACTTTGCAGAACATTTTAATTACACTCCAGGCAACAGAGATGCAAACAGTAAAAGCCACATGTTCATTTAGTTATATGTTTATTAACCAGATGGATGGGCTTTTCCAATTAAAATTTTTCCATGCAGTAGCATAGGTTGTTGACAATATAGGAAAATGCATGTACAGACATACTGTGAATTAGAAAGATACTAACAGCAGTTATACTAAGTAGATATATACAAAAAAACCAGTATAAAAACGCCCTTCAATACATGATGGTTTGAGTATTAATAATATACAGTTTGCTCATATATTAACAAACAATTAGTGTTGGCTTTATTTATTTATATTTGTTGATAGCGGTAAGAGCGCTGACAATATGAAACTTTTTCAGACTCCGACAGAGAGTACTAACATTTTCAGAGTCACACATTAGGCAAATAAGAATGAAAGAAATGAACTCCTGCCTACAGGAATCAGTGTCTAGTGATTCCAGCTAATAGAAAACCAATACGTACAATACCGCAATATGGATTCATACAGAATATTTACATAAAAAGTACTTTACGAGATTTTATTTGTTTCTGACATTGTAGGTCGATTTGCTTATCTGTTATTGAATAGTGCTGGTAGCTAGGTAATGTTGGATAATAATATAAGTCACTGACATCATGCTGGTGTAGTGATTAAGGTCTCAGCATCACATGTCTGGTGTTCAGTCCTGGTTTCTGGTCATTTTATTTATTTATTTATTCATTTATTTGCAGTTTGTTTACCAGGGTGGTCCACTGGGCCATCAGGAGCCCATTTACAATGGAGTCCTGGGGAGAAAAGCTCCAAAGATACAACTCGTTAAAAACAACAGTAATACAAAATACAAGAGTATAATTCTAAGTTACACAGAGCTACTAAGAAAAGACATAACTGTAAATCTACAAGTTACTGATACAGAGGTTAAAGAGAATTTAGAAAATAAAATGTCAGAGTAGATAAAGTATCACAGTTTTAACAATAATCAAATGTCAGAGTAGATAAAGTATCACAGTTTTAACAATAATCAAGTTAGTTCCAGCTGATAAAGGTAGTGCATAGGACCCCATATAAATGTATTAAGGAGGAATAAAGAGTGACAGTTGCTAAAAAGGTGTCAGCAGAAGTGTATGAAGTAGGAAGGAATTATAGATAGAGATATTATGTAGGATGAGAGCAAGAGCATTCCCACAGTGATGTTAGGTGAGAGTGGAGAAGAGATTTAAAGATAGAGAGACTGTTGGTGGGAGCATTCCCACAGTGATGTTAGGTGAGAGTGGAGAAGAGATTTAAAGATAGAGAGACTGTTGGTGGGAGCATTCCCACAGTGATGTTAGGTGAGAGTGGAGAAGAGATTTAAAGATAGGGAGACTGTTAGTGGTACAGATTAGAGGTGGGATGGAGTTCCAGTGGCGTGCGAGGCAGAAGGAAAGAAGATGTTTGCTAGGTGGGTGGGTGGGAGGGTTTATGCAGTTCTATTAGATTTTGTTGGTTGGATCACAGGCATCTGCTAGGAAGATGCATTTTAAAGGTTGAGATGAGGGAGGGGCAGAGAGAAGGTATAAATATAAGTTTATGTGCTTGGATGAGTTGTGTATAGATAAGATAATTGGGGAGTTCAAGCCACTTCAATTGGTGTAGGTAGGTACAGTGATTGGTGTTGGATCTGTGGCCAGTCACAAATTTTGCGATCTTATAGTAACAGGAGGAGAGTTTAGATTTGAGGGAGGATTGCAGATTGGTAAGGCCAGAGGCTCCATACAGTAGGGATGGGATTAGGTAAGTGTTAGCAAGAGTGAACCTGGTAGAGGGAGAGATAAATTGGTAATGATGATAAAGCATGCCTAGTTTTTTGTGTTTTTTGATATTTGCCTGCAAATGGTTAGCAAACTTTAGCTGGTCGTCAATCAGGATACCTAAGAGTTTGGCAGTGGAGACAGTTAAGAGAAGTGTTGTCTTTGCTGGTAATAAGGAAAGAGTGTTTATCTAGGGTAATGCTTCTGGAGGGGGAAAATAACATTAGTTTAGTCTTATTAGCATTTAGTGTTAAATGGTTCTGGAGCATCCATAGCTCTGTAGCAGAGAATGCTTCTTGGGTAAGTTTCATTAGGGTGGAAGTGCAGGTAGAAGAGCAGATAACTGTTGAATCGTCTGCATATTGAATATGTTCAGAGTTAGGGATGGCCTGGTGGAAGTCATTGATGAAGATGTTAAATAGAAGGGGTCCTAGAATTGAGCCTTGGGGTACACCAGTGGGTGTGAAATGGAAAGGGGAAATTGATTTTTTCCACTTAACTGCTTGTTGCCTATTTGATAAGTATCTGGTGCACCAGTTAATAGAGGAGTGGGATAAGATTAGTTTAGAGAGCTTAGCAAGAAGAAGGGTATGAGAGATGGTGTTGAAAGCTTTAGAGAGGTCTAGGAGGAGGGTGGAAACAATGAAACCAGAGTCACGGGCCTTGTTTACAGTTTCAAGTAAGGAGAGGAGAGCTGTGGTGGTACTATGGCCAGGACAGAATCCATGCTGAGTGGAAGTTAGAAGGTTATTATTGATTAGATAGGGTAGGAGTTGCAGGTGGAAACATAGGATAGCGATGAGACAGAAGTTGGAGATGTCATTATTATTGCCACTCTTGTGGAGTGAAATAACATAGGCCTTTTTCCAGATCTGGGGAACATGGCATTCTGAAATAGATTGATTTATTAGGATGCTGATAGGGTAGGCTATGGTTTCTGCAGCAGTCTTTAGGAAGTAGGGGGGTATTTCATCAGGAGTATTAGAGCACGGTTTTCATTTTTGAAGACTTTTTTATAGTAGAGATGGGAATAGGGTTTGTGGTGAAGTGAGGGGGTTGTAGGGTATTGGAGTTATGAGAGAAAGGGTTCTGAGGAGGTTGCTGGGGGGCTGGTAGTTTCATGGTAAAGGATGATGTTACTTTAGAGATGAAGTCAATAAAGAACAAGTTAAATTGGGTAGCTAGATCTGAGTCTGAGGCATTTGGGTCAGGGCAATGGTTTTCTTTTTTACCTGGGCTTAGAAGGGAAGAGATGCCATCCCAGAATTTCTTGGGGTTATTGTTGTTTTCGGTTTGGACTCGGAGAGTGGAAAAATAGGCTTTATGGTCAGTGTTAATGAGTTTTTTTGCTTTGTTGTGAAGTGTTTTGCATTCATTAAGGGAAATGGAAGTTTTTGTTTTATGATAGTGGTTCCAGACTTTATTGCAGTTTCGCATAGTAGTTAGAGTGTTCCTAGTCAGCCAAGGGAAGCATTTTCTTTTTATGCATTTGGTTCTTAAAGGAGCAAAGAAGCCAAGCAAGCTTAAGAAGGTTGTGTTGAAGTACGTAACTGCGTTATACAGGGGTAAAGTCATTAATGGGTTCCAATTAGCTCTTTTTAGAGTGTCGGAGAAAGCATTGTGGTTAAAGCTTTTTATGAGGTGAGTGGTGATGTAGGAGTGGGATAGCTGAAAGAAGGAGGGAAGGCAAAGGGCAAAAGTGGGAAGATGGTCTCCAAGTGGATCTGGAAGGGTGCCACTCTTGGAGAAGTAGTGTGGATGGGAAACTAGTATCCAGTCTAAGGTGCTACCAGAGATGAGGTCTTTAGAGGGTCTGGTTGGGGAGTTAATAAGTTGCGTGACATTATAAAGATTGATATTGAGGGAGCTGGTTGGGGATTGTATATGATCCCAATTAATGTTAACATCCCCGAGGATTATAGTTTCATTTGTGATATTAGATGAGAGCCAGCAGAGAATGTCTTCTAGGACAGGGGCATTATCCCCTGGAGGGATATATAGAGTGGCTATGCAGATGGATTTTTGTTTGTTTACTTGAAGAAGGGCTAAAAGTAACTCAGCTTTTCCAAATTTGAGGACAGGTTTAGAGTAAGGGGTGACTGAGAGGGTTGAGGTGAAGAGGAGACTTACACCTCCCCCTTTCTTAGTAGTTATGTCATATCTGATAATGCTATAGTTAGGTGGAGTAAGTTCTGAGTCTTTAATGTGTGGCTTGAGCCATGTTTCAGTGATGGAAAGAAAATCAGGTTTGTTTTGATGGAGCCAGGCATGAAGTTGTGGGATTTTATTACATATGCTTTGGACATTGAGTGTGGTGAAGTGGAGGGGCCTTCCAGTTGAGTGGGGTAGAGGTGATAGGGAGGGAGAGATGGGAGTGGTAGAAGGGCCAGGATTTGGGTGTATGTCTCCAGAGGTAAGTATGGAGATAATGTGGTGTATGAGGTAAAAGAGGTGTTTAAGTTGCTTGGCATTGGGTTTGAAGTTAGAGGAGTGTGTTGAGAAGGGAGTGGTATGTATTTGAATAGTGGTTCTGGGTTGAGATAGGAGTTTGTAGTTGAAGAGCAAGGAGTTGTGGGAGTAGAGGTTAGGGGATATGAAGAATAAGGAGTGAGCAAGTTGTAAGGGTGATGAGATGGTAGAGTGGGATGGGTGTGTGTGATTGGTATAAAGAGGTCTGGTAAGATAGTGTGTGTAGGAAATGCAAATTAGTATTAGTAATAGAGTTGTAAAGGTTACTGGTTTAGTGTTCATGATGGTTATAAAGAGTAACACTGCTGGAGTTAGGGAGGTATTAGGGTAGTTGTTTAAGAACTGTAGGTTTATGTGAAGTAGTAAGATTAAGCAGGAGTAAAGGGTAGGTGTGGTAGGAGTGATTAATTAGTGGGTGTTAAGTGATGAGTTAAGTAGGTGAGGGTGTGGTTTAATAGCTATAAAGGTAGAGGCACTGGGGCGGGTGGGAACTGGGGGCAGGGTAGGGAAGTGGAGTGAGCCCGCAGGGTGAACAGAGTGGGTAGAGCCAAGAGGAATCGGAGGAAGCAGGTAAGAAAAACAATCAGGCAGAGTGGAGGAAGGTGGGTTATAGGCTAGAGAGTGGTATAACAGAAGTAGGGAATGAGAGAATGTCTCTCCAGGGACTTTTCAAACTAGTGAGTGAAATTAAATTAACCAAAGAGTACTTAGACTAGGAGCGGGGCAAGGGGAGGCTATTGAATTTACAGCTAATAAAGAGTACATACAGTACTAGTGGGTATGACTTTGGCACTGGGCTAAACAGGGTATAGCCAGTAGGGATAATAGTATAATATGGAGCTGGGAGATTGAGAGGGTGACTAGGAGATAGACATAGAACCTTTGCACAGAATAGCTCATCAGGTAAAGGAGTAACACTGCCACCTGGTGGTCAAGAACTAGATTGCAAGGAGGGAGAGGCAGCGAGATAGCCAAGGAAAGGGACGAAAGAGCGGGGAGGGAGGGAACTTAGGGATGGCCGTAGGCTGCTGGTGGACACGTGGTGGAGCCCTAGTGAGACCAGATATTTGGTATTTTCAGTAAATACATGCAACACAATTCAGTAACATACACACAGAAATCCTGGAGAGCTTCACAACACAGTATGTACACATTTCTTGTGTTTATTTGCATGTCACCTCCATGTATGCATAGAGTTTTCCCAAGTTCTTTGGTTTCCTTCCATCTCTCAAACATAAGCTTGTTTATGGGCTATTCTTAACAGTCCATATATGTTGATGTATTGCATCTAATCTTGGCTTGAGGCCAGTGTTATAGCTGAAAAGGATCAGAATGGACCACTTCACTTACCTAGCTACAAAGTATACCTATCTATACACACACACACACACACACACACACACACACACACACACACACACACACACACACACACACACACACACACAAAATAAATAATATGGTAGAGATTAAAATGGAGTTTGGAAGAGACTGGATCTTTACTATGGCAGAGTTGTTGTATGGGATGCATTTTGAACATATTTTATTAATAAAGATTATAGTTATATTTACTAATCCTTAAGTGGAGCAGTGTATTTATCACTAAATGCTTTCTGGTTTATGTAAAATTGTGATGTTTGTCAGAATGCTGAGTAGATGGCACAGACACTGTGAATGTGCTTCCAGCTTGTATACAATGTGACATACAACCTCCTCTAAACAGGCAATAGTATACTTAAATATACCCCAAATGGTGCACCTCCCTCTTTATAGTTATAGCATACATCTATTTTATATATGTTTTATAAAGTAGCATGCATTATTCAACATCAGTTGTTTTAAATTATCTTTAACTTTACGTTAAGCATATTATGGAGTTTATATGGGACAAAAAAATCCAATGGATATGAATCTATCTGGGGTGTTGCGGGTTGCCAGAATGGTGAGGGTGTGTACTTTTCAGACACAAGGTACAGGGTTTGATTCTCATCCTTGAAAAGCACAGCTAGGCTTAAAAAGGCTCCCTGCTTTTGTTAGCCTTTTAATTACCTATTAATCTATACTGAACAACACTTTGAATCCCATCAGTAAAAACAATATTCGGTTTTTAGCTTCATTATTGATGCTTGAACTTTCCATATATCTAACTGGTTTCTTCTTATTATTAATATCTGGAATATTTGATAAGAAGTTTTGTCTGGAATCTGGTCTTTCTTTTGGAACATCTCTTGTGGTGCTGCCGCTTTTCTTGGGGACATAATCAGGGAGATCTCTCTGTAACTCCTGACTATCACAACTCTCAGCCGTTATCATTCTTATAATGACTGGTTGTGACAATTCTGGCTGTTCATCCTCCTTGATCTTTAACATATTTGCCTTCCATAAATAATAATAAAATAAAAATAATAATAAAAATAATGTCTATAAATCTTATGATATATATTTCTATCTTCTCCCCAAAAAACACAGGATCTTGGGTCCACTGCTTCATCAACAAGTTAGCTTCAGGCTGCAAATTTTTCAGTCACTTTCATCATCTCCAGTTTCCTGCATTTCTTGATCTTTCTTGCATTTCTGACCTACAGGTATGAAGCTTTGAGTTTAAATTCTTTTCAGCATTTCCTTTACATTGTATTAAACTTAAGACATCAGTAACAGATGAAAATGATAATTTGCTTTTTGGCATTCTTCCCTTTACCTGAGTCCATGCAGTGGGATAGTCTTTCATTACAAAGTTGTAAGATGACAAGCATCATAGCTATTGTTACTGTCTGTTTCCATGAGATTTTTCGCCATTCACATAGTTCTCTTCAGCTGCCGGTTAGAATGTGGATAATTTAGGAGTTCCTGCAACACTGAGATGCAAGGATGCATTATTTGTGACTCAATAATAATAACAATAAAAGAAATAGCAGTGTTAAAATGAAAGATTATTTAGTGTTTATTCCTTCACTGAATGCATACGTCTCAAATTCTTATTGCAAGAAATCTGGACAAAGCTTAAAATAATGGGGGACAAAGGCCAAAAAATTAGACAGATTTTAAATATTGGTCAAAAATTTAGAAAGTTGCTAGAATATTTTGTAACCTGTTCGAGCCGTGCTGTATTTGTGTGGAGCTATCATATTCCAGACCGTTGGTGTCTTTGGATACTTTTAGAATAATAGAATTAGGGTTTGTATGCATTTTCTGAAAGATATAAAATCTGAAACTCAAATATATGTCATTATTTACTGACTTCTATACTCAGTGATTTGCTATCAAACCACAAAATTTATGAGGAACAAATGAAAACTATGAGGCAAAAATCTTGACAGTTGAAAGGTATGACTGAATGCAACTAATTCTGGTTAGCACTGTGGAGTTAAAATAATTTTAGAGGTATCCTGACAGTGTAAAACTCAGCATGTAATCTGAAGAGTGCTGCATAGTTTCTGATGTGTTAAAGTGTATCCTGCTTGCATACAGTAAATTCCAAGTTGTATTGTTTTGTTCATTCTTAATTGTGTACCTCCTTTTTTAATCAAATTTGTCATCGCATATTGTAGATGCCTCAAGGACAGAACAGTAAGAAAGCCAGTAAGAAAGCCAGCCCCAATTTGGAGAAGTGTTGGAGTAACAGTGCCTTCATTTAAGTATGGGACATAGCAATTATGAATGAAATAGAATTATCCAGGGAGTTGCTATATGCTGCATCCCCACAAGAAAGATTCAGTTCAGACTTTGTAGACCTGATCAGTAGAAGCCAGCAACTAAATACTACTTAGAAACATTTCAGCAAAACTTGCAAATGCAAGTTGGAGAAGTCAAACAGGCAAGGTCTGAATGCAGTCCATTACCAGGACTGGAGTTTTGGAATCTTCTCTTTCTGTCATGGATTTCTGCTTTCAGGAGGCAGAACTACAAATACAATTTTTGCTCATCCTCATCCACTAATTGCATAGGTGCCTGGATAATGAAAAAAAAAACTGGGGGAGGAACAGTCTGCACTTATTTGGCTTGTAGGAGCTTTTTAAACAGCAAGTTTTGTTTCTGTATCTGTAAGCCACTGGTTGCCACCCATGTTAAATTAAAGTCTGTCTAAGAAGCCAAATACATCTATATATATATTTTTTTCAACTTTTTCTGGGCACCCTTAGGGCATCCTTACACCAGCCTGGCCCCCAGTACCTCATGCCTACACTGTGTCTACTAGCTTGTCTAAAATCCCTCTCAGACTTACTTTGATGTTGCTGGGGCTGGTAGTGGATCCTAAGGATGCTTTGGGGATCAGTCATCTCTGCTTCTGTCCTCAGTGGGTTGTTATATGCCCTACCCATTCCCTGTCCTACATCCCATGCTCATCAATCTCATCTGGTAGCAACACCCCTCATTCAGCCACGTCTCCCCTAAAGTAGCATCACTGATGAACATTCTCCTAACTGGGATGGACATACGCATCCCTTCCTACCACTTCATCAGTCACCCAGGCCACTAATTGAAGCTGGGTCAATTGGGCTGTAGTCAGGGCTTTATTTCTCAGTGCCACTGGAGCAGCTTTAAGAAAACTGATATTGAGCAGAAATATGCACAAAGATCATTATTTGTCTTCCATAAATGTCTAGGAATCTTATGATATATCTTTCCATCTTCTCCACAAGCAACACAGGACCTTGGCTACAGGCTCCACTGAGTGATTGCAAGGCTTCTCTCTTTCAGGGAAAATGAGTTTGCCCTGTGTGTATCCTGTTCATCCTTAGTATTATCTACTTGGGCAGAAATGTCAGACTTCAGAACAATTTTTCTGAAGTAGTACAGGAGCAGGGAAAACCCTGGTGGCTAATGCTGCAGTTACTGAAGCAAAAGAAGGTTAGAATGGACCATGCTGTACAGTGGTCACTTCATGTTTATTCTACAAGAAAAAGTGACAGTATATGAGTGCCCAGATCAGATACTGGACTATCTGCAGCAAAAATGATTGTTCCAAGATAATGACAAGGAGGACTTGGGAAACCATAAAGGAAAGAGAAATCGGCATTTGTACCCCACTATGGTGCCCTTGCCCGACGGAAAGCAACCAAGGACTGGCTGAGTGCATGAACCAGTTTTAACATCTCATCAGAGGAATCAGTGTTTTGGACTCATATTAACTGAGGATACATTGTCTTCCTTCAAAATGTTCTCAGCCATTTGCACCTTATTCTTGGAAGGGTCTGACAATGTGATTATGACTAATTTGATAATGGCCAGTTTTGGAGGAAAATGAAGGACTGTTTTCTTCTAAAGGAAGTGAATGTTGAGAATTAGTTATTTCTATTTATAAAAGCTTTATTTTTTAAATAAATCAGTTTCATCATGGTTACTTAGCAGTGGATCTTTTCCTGGACTTTATTTCACATTTTTAGTGTCTACTGCCTTTCCAAAGGAGGGGCTCATTGTTCCCATTTGGTTAACTCATTCCAGTAAGGATATTTTTCAGAGTGCCTAACTTTCTTAAGCATGGCACCTACTGTTGAGGATGGCTGAGGAATTTCAGTCCACCAACCAGAGGTCAGTAACTCTTGGGGCCTGTGACTGCATGACCATGCAATGCATTTATCCCTGTTATTTGTATGTGGTGATTCAGGCTGTACACTACCTCTTTTATGTATACAGGTGTGATTGGCAGTCTTACTTTAATCCAGTTCAACCTAGATTCATTGTTGATAAATCCTGTCTGCTTCAGGGGAAAGAACAGAGTACAAAGGATTAGTTTAGATAAAATCACTTTATCTAGCAAATCTATGAGACTCTCTCTCTGATTCCCACTCTATGGGAGGAATAAAGATACCTTATTGAAGTTTCAAGTTATTTATTCAATTAAATAAACTGGAATGGAACATTAGACAAGAACACTCATCCATTTACCTACATAACTGAATACATCTACCTAGCTAAAGTGATTTTATCTGAACTAATCCTTTATACTATGTTTCTTGTTAGTCCAGTCACCCTCTGAGTCAGACGTGAGATACCAGACCTGACTCAAGCTTTCTGAATTACTTCTGTTTTCTGCATATTGGGGAGGGGATGTTGCAGCAGTAGAACCATGGGGGCCTTTACTGTGCATACCGCTATTAGGCATACAAATATAATTCAGCTTCTCTTCATGAGCAATTGTATTACTCTACTACATAGTGCCATATATCTCACCTGGGGAATCCAAACTGGAGCCTGTTGTTGGGCATCTGCCTCTTCTAGGTAACATACACTTACCTCTACTGCCTTGCGTAGATTGGGCTATGTGGAGGGGAAGATTTTCTTTTTATGACCTTAGTGGTTAACACATGTTTGGTTTTCAGATGTTATTGGTTTTGCATACTTATTTGCATTGTTATATAAATGTTTTCATTTTTCTTTATTTTAGTTATACATAATGTCAAATTATAGCTGTTTTCTTGGATTTAAAAATATAAAAAACTGGTATATACAATAATTTGTAAAACTGATAGCCATTTTTTTTCTTTAATAGTATGAAATTGTTACCTGCAATATATAATTGTTTACTATTGACCTTGCATGTTGTTTCTTGACAACAAGAATTACCTTGCCATGGATTGGCACTATCTGTAAATTCTACTAGCTTGTTTTAAGGTGAAAGACAAATTCAGTTTCAGCTTGGAAATCTATCTAACCTACATGGAGTATATTAAACGTGACCTACTGCTGTCCTTTTCTTATTTTTTGTTTGAGACTGTTATTTGGACTTGGAAAACCTGTATAACCTCTCTGTCATGTTCTTTCCATTTGTCTAGGATTGTTTTTGAACTTGGGAAATTCTAACTTGTGGAGAAAGTACAATAAAGATTTTCTGGATTACAGACTTGTTGAACTTTACTTTCACCTTTTGTCTTCAGGCAGCTCCAATAAGTAATTGAAAATAATAACAATAGATGCAGTTAGAGTATTTGTCAGTCCATATGAAACACTTTATTTCTTTAACCTCCAAAAGTATAGACACCACTGTAGAAAGCACCAACTGACATGTGATGAAGTCTGTTGGATGAAAACGTAATTGTAGTGTTGTGCATTAACCTAGGTTAAAAGTTGTCTTTTTACAAGAAGGAATTGTCTGCTGGTACTTTCTACAGTGGTTTTTACACTTTTGTAGGTTACTGGTGACTTTTTTTGGTACTACTTGCTTCATTTTTTCACTATTTCTTTAGACTGTGCAACTGTAAAACCATCTTATGTTTATAATTACATTTTTAAGTAGAATTTTCATTTATTTCTTTGTAAAAGTTTCTGGAAGATGACTTATTTTATTAGCAAGTATTGGAATGACTCTTGGCATCTTTATTTTTTGAAGGGAGACTTTTTGGCTGTCAGCTATTATAATGTAATATTGAATGGCTTATTGGAAGAGCACTCAGAAATTGTGAATATGGCATCAGATTAATAGTGTGTGTTTTGGTAGCATACAGAAAAGGAGTACAGTCAGTCAAGAGCTATCAGTTGCCACCTATCCTGGGAAACAGGATAAGTGCATCTGTGTGCAAATAGTTTAGCTAAGTCTCAGTTACTTTTGATAAAATTGCATTAGAAGACTAAGCTCAGACTGAGGCTGGTGAAATTCTGAGGAGTAAGTGATTATAATTTTACTCTGTAACTGACAGTGTAAAACATATTTGGGTATGACAGATGTTGACTATAACCTAAGGCACTTGTAATCCCTTAGGGCCCACCACCCCCTTACATGCATATTTGTTGGCAGTTATATAGATTTAGGCTCTGCAACCCCTATGTTTGTCTTTTCAGCTTTTTCCCAGTAAAGGGTCAGCACAGCGGAACTCTGGTCCGCTAATGATTGGTAGTAGATTTTTACGAAATGCTGAGGTGCCAGCTCGACACCCAACCTTCAACGAAGGCACTCCCATTTACGCACGCATGTCTTTCGAACGCTACCCAACCACGGAGTGGACATGCAGACTCCACACAGAAGGCACTCCCAAGCCACGCCGAGAATTGAACGGGAGAACCTCTTGCTGTGAGGTAACAATGCTACCGCCATACCACCGTGGCTACCAGGCTCTGCAACCCTTATAAATCACATTATTTGGTGATGGCGGTTGTATTCAATCCCTATCTACATGTCACTTAAATTGGTAAAAGCAGCGTAGGATTCAAGACTCATACTACTGTCTGTCATGCATAGTTTCAACTATGCTATTGTCATTTTATGAGCATAAGTGGTATGGACAGAATCTTATTATAAGACAATAAAGGTGCATAACTATAAATGTATTATTGAAGAACTAGGTAGAAAGAATTATCCTATAAAATCAATTTAATCTCAGTCAAGCAGCATAATTTCAGAAGATCAGACAACTAGTTTCTTATGCACTGGCCATAAGGATTGTGAGTTTAAATTTTAATGTATTTAATTTATTAAGAGGTCAAGAGTTTTAGCTGGCTGAATTTGTTTTGGCCTATGTCATGGCTTTTCAAGAAATGCATTTGTTCCCTATAAATCACATTAAGCTCAATAAGAAAAGGATATATTGAGTAGCAGTCTCCTCCAGTTTATCAAAGAATAGGTCTAGAGTTGCAGTTTTGCCTTGTACAATGGATAATCCTGATTTATTTCAGTGGTTTGGAAGAGCATTAACAGCAGTTGGTCTTAAATATTTCTCCAAGATCATAACATTTTGCTCAATCTACTTGCACATATGGATGGAGTCTTGAGTGTATTCAGATTCTGCATTATATTCCAGATAAATGCCAATTTCCATTCATACTCATAGGTGATTTTAACTTCAAGTCAGGAAGGTTTGCTCCTCAAGGCCAGCCACTTTTAGCAGTTATCTTCAAGGTAGTTGAAAAGTGCTTTGCTGAGTTATGATTGAACAATCTGGGAGCCATTAGCTATGGGGTCATTAAAGCTTTTCAGGAATTATTCTGGTAGGTATCAAACTTACAGAAGCATTGATAGAAGCTATATGCATGACAGAATTTTCTCCATCTCTTTTGAGCTGCAAGTACGTAATGTTCCTACTCAGATTATATTGATCGCTAGTGATATTAGATATGTTGGCTCCTACTGCACCTAGAATATGGTGCCTCCTCCAATTACCTTACTGGAAGTCTGATTTTAAAATAATTCTTTAGGAATGTTTGGAATACTTTTTCAAGTTGCATAGCAGAGAGGCCTAGTCCTTGCTAAACATATGGCATACCTTTAAATACTATCTACACACTTATTTAAGGTCATGAGTGGGAGACCCATAGCCCTCTTGCACCCAAGAATTATGCACCCTACTACCCTACTAGAACTAATCAAGCACTGAGTAGAAGAGGTGGCAAAATAGTTGCAGTTGTGTGGTAGTGGTTGAACAAAGTGAACAGAGCCAAATAATCATAAACAGACTCACAAAAATAGACATGGATAGGTTACACCTATAGTATAACAAAGGTGGCTTTTCAGGTGAATAGCAAATTAGTGAAAATTTGTAAACTGTAGAGAAAGACTTTCCTAAATCCCTCTTCTTAGACACCTAGTTGAAAAATTCTAATGCAAGTTCATTAAGGGAAAACATTGAGATTCTGGGGTGTGGACTGAAAAAATATATGGTGCTGTAGCTTCCCAGCCAACTGTCCCTCCTTCATATTTTTAAAGCATCATCAGCTTTTTGTTGGGTCTCTGAGTGATGAATCCCAGGAAACACTAGACTTCTTAACTGTCAAGGAATAATTCATTCCTGGAATTGTAAAGTTTAAAACATTGAAGGCCTTAAACCCACATTGTCTGCTGGGGCAATTTTATAAGCAACTTCCACAAGAGGTGCAAGGTTTAGTTTGGCAGAAATGTAGGCATGTACTAGTTAAAGGAACATCACTTCTCTCTTGGAAGCAGGCTTTGCATCTTTCATTCTAAAACCTGATAAGGATCCTTCTCACACAAACAATTACTGTCCGTTATACTTGTTGATTCCAAATTGTAAGATGTTTAGAGTTTGGGCAGTAAGGATGAAACCATATCTCTCCATAACTGTGCATGAAGATCAGACTGGCTTTATATTTAGGCACCATGTGCAGGAATGTTGGGTTATGCAGTGAATGGAGGATGAAATGAGAATTAGTGGTGAGTGGACAGACCTATCTGTGGATGATGAAAATGCATTTAATTTACCGGAATGGGAGTAAATGTTTTTAAGAATGAAATGTCAACATCTCCCATTAGTGTATGTGCTGCAGTTAATTTATTAAACATGAAACATCTTTACTGAATTATCACTTATGAAATAGGCAATCATATATTTATATAAGTGAAAACAAACCATATATACAGTCATTGTCATTCAACCATTACATAGTTAATTCAATTCCTGCCTTCCCTTAAACCTCCTTCCTCCTCAAAATCATTACTCCACAAGTACTGCTCCCACAATTCACGTTTTTTTGCTATGTAATTTGCTCCTACCCTTTTCTCAAGATCTCACTCCCAGTTATTATTTTCTGTTACTATATTCACTACTTCTAGTACAACTGGTTTAGTCTTTGATTTCTATTTTCTAGTAATTGTGCTTTTTTGGCAACCACCAGAATTAAATGGGTCTATATTATAAGATCGATGGTTGAAAACATCGAACAACGTATGGTCGACACCTTCAAACGTCGCCCTTATAAAAAGACAAAAAAAAAGAGAGAAAAAAGTACTATGTCTATGCAATTCCAATTCTGTATTACAGCTAAAAAAATAATGTCCTTAGTTACACCAAATTGCTCACCTAGTATTTCTGAAAGAGCAGTGTGTAGGGAATTTCTAAAGCCTGCCCTCTCATCAAAATCCCAAAAAATGCATTCACAATTACTTCTTTCCTCCCATCACACCTCCAACATTTGTAGTCTACCTCAGGAAAAATATTTGGGTCTGCTTTGGTGTATAAAAGTACCTATGCAAACACTTCCAAGCAAAAACCCTAAGTCTTTTAAACTCTATTGCATAATTGGGAGGTCTCTCTCTCTCTCTTTCTCTCTCTCTCTCTCTCTCTATATATATATATATATTATCTCATGGTTTCTTTGTGAATTGCTGATCCAGTCTCTCTTCCCAATCCTTTCTAACCTCCTCTGATTTTTTCCTATAGTTATCATGCAATACTTTATATGCTCTAGTAATTACCCCTTTTTAACAGCAGCTTCTATTCTACATTCTATTAAAAACTCTACCAGTGCTGGTCTTTCACGTAGGATCTTTCTATTCCTTTCTCTTTGCCTATACTCATATCAATCCTTGACAGACAAGTCAATCTCTATCGTGCAGTCCAAATGTATTCTTAGTTTCTTCCCATTCTAATACCTTTCACTCTCTAATTATTTGCTTACAATATATTGGTTCCTTTGCCAGTTTTCTCCAGTAAATTCCAACCCTCCCTTACCCATTCTCTGTACCCCTAATTGTAGTCATGTCTATCAACAGAATCTCCTTTCTCCATTTCTTTGTTAGCTTTTTTCTTAAAATTCTGCTACTTAATGAATATAATATTCTTTATGATTATTGTTATTCTCCATAAGGATATGCATCCAAAATTCCAGTCTCTCCTTATTTCTTGAGTTTCACCCTATTTTATCATCATCCCTTACAACTTTGAATTATAACATTCTGCTTGTGCTATGTATAGGAGTCTTACCTGTGTAGCTCTGAAATACCCCTTTAAATCAGGTAATCCCAAACCACCTTGTTCTATTGGAAGGATCAGTTTATTCCACTTGACTATTGCCCTCTTTCCCTCCCAGAAAAAATCCTTCAACTCTTTGTTAATTACTATCCAAAACATCTCCTCTGGTTGATTAAAAATATGCCTGACCAGTGTATAAAACTAAAGGGACTAACGACATTTTCACTGCTTGTATGTTGCCATCCATATCCACAAAAATAGAATTTCTGGTTTCTCAGTTTTTGTATTATCTTTTGCTTAATCTCTTCTCACATATCCTTAGCTACTACACCAGAATCTTTTTTAATCCATACTCTTAAGTGCTTTATTTTATCATGTCCCCATAAATATGGGTATTGCTGAACCAATGTGTATGTGGATATATAGTTTACAGCTATTATCTTTGTTTTATCTTCATTAAATTTGTATCATAAAAATACTTGAAACTATCTCAGAATGTTCCACATCACTGAAATACCCATTTATGGTTTTATCATGTACAAAATAATATCATCTGCAAATAAAGACAACATTTCTTGGTTACTATGCCAATTATATCCTTGAATTTCTGAGTCCCTTATTTTTTTGCCAATGGTTGTAAATATAATGCAAATAGCAAAGGGGAAAGAGGACACCCCTGCTTGATTCCTCTGCTCAAACAGAATTTATCAGAGATGAAATACCCTACTTTAATTTTTACCTCCGATCTTTCATTTATCCTCCTAAGTAACCGTATTATTGCGTCTGGTAATGCAAATGCTTCCATTGCACTATTCATAAAATTCAATCTTAGTCTGTTCAAATGCTTTCTTTGTATCAAGACCCACTAATGACAGTGTTATTTTCTTACATTCAGCTTCCCTATGGATCATCATTGTTCTTTTAATGCTACGAAATGTTTTCTTCCCTTCCACAAAACCACATTGATCCATATCTATTGATTTTGGCATCAACTCTGCCATCCATTTAGCCATTATAGACATAATCAGTTTACAGTCATAGTTTATAATCAAAATGGGCATATATGAAGCTGGATCTGATGGTTCTTTAACCTCTTTGGGTATTACAGCCACCACCACTTTCTTCCAGGATATTGGTACTTCTCTTCCTCTTAAAATACTGTTAAACAAAACCTTCTAGCCATTTATCACTTTCTTACCTCCTAACTTCCAAATTTCCACAGGAATACCATCTATTCCTGGAGATTTTCCTGTAGATTGGTTATACATCACCATTTTATCCCATCTCTGCCTATCCTAACTGTTAATAATTAAGTGTCATCTACTTCTAACCTTGGCATATTTAATTCTTCCATAAACATTCCCATTGCTACCTTTTCTTGATTTCCACATTTCTCGGCTTTATACAGACTTTCATTAAATTTCCAAAATATGTCTAATATCTCCACAGGATCAATGGTTATTTTCCTTGTAATAGGCTACCTAAGCTTGGCAATAACCCTTTCTACTTTCTGTTGCCTGAGCTTCTATGCTAAAAGCTTTTGTGCTCTGGATTGATTATCAAAAAACAGTTGCTTAACAGTAATCTTTCTAAATGCATGCTTATTATCTAGGTAGTCCCTTATTTTCTCTTTAGCATTCTGCAGTTGTGCCTCTTCTTGTTCTGTGAGATTCCCCACATTCTACAATATTTTATCCTTTGTCAGTCCCTCTAAATAATTATTGTTACTTCTTAACCATATCTCCGTTTCTTTTATGTCTGCCTTATTTTTAAACTTCACATCTATTGTACCCACTCCCTAGCTATATTTTTGGAAGAAATTTCTAACTTCCCTAATAACTCCTGAATAATTTCAACTACCCGTTCCTTACATTCCTCTCTGTTTAACAGATAGGTAGGGAAGTGCCATTGTCTCATTTTATTTCATTACCCCACATTTTTATTTTAGTTATTATTGGTATGTGATCTGAAATAGTTATTAGATGCATACCAAAACTTTCAATTAAATGCACATGTTCCTATGAAATGTAAATTCTGTCTAGCCTAGCCCAGTTTTTGTACTTTGGGTATTAATGTGTAAATTCTGTCTGAGCTCCTATCACTCAGTTCATATCTTCCATACCAAATATTTTCATACATTTCTACAAAAATCTATACTCTTTTGTTACAGTTTCTCTTCTTGCCCCCTATCTACATTCTCACTGTTGCAAAGCAGTCACCAGTCCCAAACTGTAAGTAATATTCTGTGCTGAAAGCTAATTATTTCTCCAAAAATGTTCTTAAGCTCCACTGTAGCAGTTCTAGTTGGAATATAAATACATACCAGCATAATCCTCCTGTCTTGCCAGTAGCCCCTTACTACTACAAACCTAGCGTTACTATCTTTTTTCTTCTTCTATTACTATTGGAGTTCCTCTAACAATTAATATAAGTACTCCTCATTTCCTTTGTTCCAGATATTTTGCAGAGTAGCCATCTTAAAATCATTTCTTTATCAAATTCATATGCTCAGTTTTTTCCAAGTGTGTCTCCTGTAGCATAACTATTTGTACTCTGCATTTATTAATATAGCTCACTATTCTTTCTTTTTTGTATATACCTGTCAGATCATTTGCATTCAAAGATAATGTGGAATGTGCTGCCATTATGATAAAAATTTATTTTTCCCACCTGTTATGCATAACAGCTTTTTTAAATGTCTAGTTTCAGCTTTTGTTTTACATGCATATGCTAATATTCGGCAAGCTGATCTTTTATACAGTTGTTTCTTGCCTCCATTTGAACCGATGTCACATCTTACAAGACTTTTTGTTTTTATGAAAACCTAAAAAAAAAAGAAAAAGAAAGAAAAAAGAACACACCCCGAGAATATCCCCAGAACTTAATACAAACACACAAAGCAATATACGTCTTCAAATAATGAAGTTTAACCCTCCTAATAGGACAATTGTCCCAGATTGACAGCAACACTTACAGGCTTTAGTTAACCTATACTTAAGGTTATCCATACTAAGATGCATGGTACAACCTGTGCTTCTACTTACACTAAGTGATGCCTGCTTTTGTCTTATCTTTATTCCTCTCCCAGATGCAGAAAACAACTTAAATGCTTAAGAAAACAGTGGCTCCTAGTCACTGAAAGAAAAAAAGTATTCTGTTTTTATTGCCCTTTTTATCAGCTTGTATCCATAGAATCCAAATACATAGCTGCCTTCAGCTATGAGCTTCTCATGTTGCACTGCGGACATTTGTTTTCTAAAGGAAAACTTTTCATTACATTCAGTAGTTTTATTTATTTGCTTCTACTTAAAACCTGTTGTTAGATCAAGCCAAGGGACTTAATCCAGTCATTACCCTATGTAAAATTAAGAAAGGCATACCATTTTTACTTATATCATAATATGTGTGCACTTACAACCAGTTCCTCACCTCAATAACTCAATATTACAGCCTATAATCTTAAACATGCTTTTGTCCAGGCTTTTTCTCTTTTTTACATTACAGTGCCTACCTTCTTAAAACTAAACAAGAAGACAGAAAGAAAAAGAAGGAAAAAAGGGGGTACCTAATTACTTTTGTATTTCTATAACATACAAAAATAACTGGACGTGCTTTGGTATATTATTTTTAGTATATGTTATGTTTTATAAAAATAATATTAAGAACAAAAAAATTGTTTTGCTTACATTAACGCTTTCCCTCCTCTTCTCCCTTTCTTAATGTTCTTCCAAACATTAAGGACATCAAGGAGGGCAAATGTTTTGGAGTCCCCTACAAGGTTAATGAAGCCAACAAAGTCCAATATTTCCAGATTTTCTTGTTCAGCCATATTTCACAAAATTGGTTGATGCATTATAGTCCCACATTCATTCATTAATTTTTGAGTTGCTGTTTTTTTCTTGTTGATCTCCATCTCCCAACTCCAGTGTCTGGTTCATTTCCAACATTTTCCTGGTTCTTCTCATGTACTCCTGTGCTTTTCTCCGTCTCTCAAGCATTTTCCTTTGGAACACTGGAAAAGGTTTCATTGGCTTAGTTTCTGTATGAGCTTTATTAGTAGAAGGATAAGAAACAGAGTCCCACCCCCTAGTTTGATAGCTCACTTTTTGTTGGACAAACTTTTGACTTTCCTCCTTAGCATGTTTCTCCTTCAAAAAATTACATTGATCCTCCAAGAAAAAAAATATTCTGTAAATAGCTGGATACAGCATCTTGAATTTCACAATTGCTGGTCGACTTTCCCTGATTTCTGGAATACATTTTCTCCTCTTCTGACTGCTGTATAGTGAGTAATCATTTTCCATAAACCCTCTACTGTCTCCAAATTTTAGTAGTTTGTTCTTCTTCCAGTTTTGTCATAATTAACTCTTTCTGCTGTAGGATTGCATCTTTACTATTAGAGGTCTTTACTGCTTTCTCATGGCCAGATTTGGAGCATACAGACAATGTGCCCTTTCAATTAGCAACTTCTTCTGTGGAATACTAATCAAGTTACTTATATGTACTTTCATAAAATTCATACATTCTGTTCCTTCCAATTTCTCTGCTACAGCAGAAAATCTCAGGTTTTCCCTGCATGGCCTGTCCTATAATCCGAACATTTTTTGAAGCATCTCTTCTTGAGCAGACTCATACTCAGCCAGCCTTTTCTTCATTTTGACCTCTGATTTTTGCAGTTTTATCAACTCATCTAAATATCTGTTTAAAGCATCTTCCATTTTGCAGCCTTTTCTTATATGAGTTGATATACTCCTTTAAATTTCTTCTTTGCTGGCATCCAGGCAGTGCACTTACTAGCCAGTAACTGAAATTAACCCAAAATAACAAATTCACTGGCTCTCTTTTCTGAGTTTCTGTTTTCATACAATGAGAGCTGAAATTAAGCTGTTACTCAGTGTGCAGCCATCTCGGAAGGTCTTGCTATAGTTAATTTAAGAAGGGTCTTTGGCTGTGACTAAAGCATTCATTTGTATTCTAAATATATAAAGTTAGTAGCTTCAATTCTATCTCCTCATTAAAGACAAAGTTTAATTTGATTGATGCCCATCCCACATATGTCATATGGGAATAAGGATGATATTCCCCCCAAAATTCTAAAGATCTTACTGACGTCTCAATATAGCAGATCCAGCAAACAGAATTGTTTAGGTGGGAATCGTGGAATTTCTTGATGGATCTTAAAATTTTATTGGCAAACATAGTCCCCTACCTCAAATCCTCTGTTCTGTACAAAACTTACCAGTATTTTTTTTCCTACCATTAGCTTAGTTTATGGACAAACACATTTTAAATCATCAGGGGTGTGGATCAGACTACCAAAGCTAAAAGGAGTCTGATCATTTCTTCCTTCCATTTATGGGATCAGGTCATGAATATACATCTGGCAGTATACTCAGCCTCCAGGAAGCAAAAGATCAATTCACTCATCCAGGATTTACAGTATCTGATGTTATCCTCAGGGATGAGATATATTTGAAAGATGATTTAGTAATTCATAGTATGTGAATACTATATTCTGGTAGCTTGATAACTGGTCACTGTCCAAGCGCAGTTCCTACATTTGCTACAAATTATGGAAATGTTCCTATGTGCAAATAAAGGAATGGGCATAAAGGATGTGGGATTAAGTCATTCCTCAAGCAGGGATGGAACTCTTTGAGGATTTGCAGTGGAAATATGCATTAGATAAGACTGAGTTCAATCATTTTTGCAAGGTTCTTCATGGATACATCTTAGGGAGAATTCATTCTCACTTACAGGATTATGTCCTCTGATAGTGAACTGTCAGGAGGTTGGTATGTCATGATAATGTATGACAGCTGGGTCTACTTCTAAATTTCAAAGTTTCAAATCTTCAAATTTGTTATGGCCAAGACCATAAGAAACTTAGAACCGTGTAAATGGAGATAGCCACACAGGGTGGAATGGTATTTACCACTTTCCTTGCTGTACTGCAATCTTGAAATTAGTATAAAAAATTAGCAATGGGTGTAGGGGGGGGGGTTCAGGGGGCTTGCCCCCTGTAAAAACATAAAGAAAATATATATTTTTTGTTTTTATTTTTTTATTTACACTTCAAAGTTTCACAGCTTTGATCTTATGGTCTCAACCTTAAGAAATTCAAAGTTTTGAAACTTTTAAATTTAAAAGTAGACCCATGGCAGTTATATATAAAAATTATGTGTGCCTTTCTCTTAGATTACAATTAAGATGATGGGTATGGGATAAAGCAATCCTTTTTTAAAGAAATTATGGCCTGCAACAGATCGAGTTGGAACAGGTGCTATGAGTACCTCTCTGGGCCATGTCTTCTCAGAAATGGAAAGATTACAAATGGAACATTTTTCCTTACCATGTAATTCATTAAAGAAAAATACTGTTATATTTACATGGTTTTAACAATGTATTTAATGCTCAATTGTCATTATTGTTATTATTTTAATACTTAATTTCTCACCATACAATGCAGGACTCAATGTAGTTGGGCTGAATGAACAGATACACTAAATGTAGCAATGCTCTTGTGTTGTGTGCCCAGTATTGTTTAATCATTTAATGTGCCAATGCCAGTTGTTTTTTTAATCATGTTGTTTATGGTATTCACTATTTCTGATTTAAATGCATTTTAAGAAGAAATCTGAATAACAACAGCATATATATATATATATATATATATATATATATATATTTTTTTTTTTTTTTTTTTTTTGAATAGCTGCTCACATTCAAAATATTTTGAGTTGTTAATTTTAGTCCTGTAGACCATTGTCTGATATGATGACAATCAATTATTGATGCCTTGATAGTACAGGTTTTAATGCACTAATCACATGCATGTTTGTTGAATTTATCAGTTTGATTATTTCAGGTTACTTGGAATAGTAGCATAGACATATCAGATACACAGGTACTTTACAATGAAACAAACTAGTGCCTACTCTGCTCCTTAGATATGCTTGTCCTGGGTATGCTAACATTTCTTCCTGTGGATTGCTGTTATGGTATGAACTGCATACTGTGCTTCTTCTGGCATACTTATTCTTATTTAGTCTGCCTTCCTGGCCTAGTTTTCATTGCACATTACTTTTCCCAGATGTTATTCACTTGTCCTTTTACATATGTCATCTCACCTGATTGGAAGTTATCTGGTCAACTTGAGCAATAAGCCTTGGACAAAAAAATGTTTTTCTTTAAAATAAAAATAGGACTGATTTATTTACTAAATTCCTTTTCCATTGATGTTTTTTTCTTGAGGCAAGCTTCTCAGTGTAACTTTTTTTGATTACTGTAATTCTAAGTCAGTGTCATTTCTTCTCTGGAACTCTTTTACTTTTTTTCTGTAATTGGTAACAGTGATATTATATAAACAATACAGTATTCTTCTTTGAGCAATATTTTATGCCTCTCTGGTAAAAATGCTTCACTCAGAATAGTTACTAGTCTGAATTACATTTTACTTTTTATCATATATCTGTAAAGGTAGCAAGGGGATGAATTGTACTAAGCATTTTTTAATTTATTTGCAAGAGTTTTGGGTCTGTTTCAACCTCAAATTCTTTGCCATAGACATAGTCTTGGAATTTCTGACATTGATACTAAAGCTTCCTAGAACTTTTTTGTCTAGAAGAGCTCATCTTTTTTTGTGCATCTGCAAGTGCTTTTGCCCAACAGTTAAATGGTCTAATCTCCTGTAGGATGTCAATACCAATGCCTTTCTAACTGGTATCTACTTGCAACACTACTGACTTATTCTCATCATAGTATTTTAATCTTGGTGTTTCTGTGACTAGTTTCTTCAGCATTTGTTGATCACAGCTCCGTCCTAGGGCTATTCCTTGTTCTAACAGTTTGCTTAAGCCAAGTTATCTTTACTTAGGTATATTAGATATAGTCTCTGCAACATATTGCATCATTCCTAGAAAAATATCTAATATTTTTATGTTTTGTGTATTTGGCATTTGAACAACTGCTCTAAACTGTTCTATGTCAAACTTCAGTCCCTGTAATATTTGAATATGACCTGTATGTTTCTGACTTGTCTAACCTATTTTTCATTTTATGTAACTTGAAACGTTGCTGTTTCAATCTATTCAACAATGCTATTAATTTATTATGTTCTTCTTGTGTCTGATGCTGACCCTATAATAATAAATCATCAATTATATATAGAACACCTTTCAAACTTTCAGCTGTAGTGCATATGATGTACAAAATAAAATCTGCACCTTACAAATGACATATTAAATGAACAAAGTTTGAAAATTTCTGTATCTAGTTTTACTTGCCAGAATCCACTGTTTTGCATCTGATATGGAAATGAACTTATGCTTGCTATCAGTGAAACCTTTTCCTCAATGTTAAGTAAGGAGTGAGTCACTTTTTGTCACTTTATTCCAATCCTGTGGATCAAAACAAATGTGAGCTTTTGTTCTCTTGCCTCCTCACAATTGTCTATCCGCACCCACCAGTTCCTCTAGTCTTCTCATTTTCTGTGTCTACTGGACCCACCTTATTCCCTTGGCTCAATCTGATTCATGTCCCAGGCAACTGAGAAGACAGCTGATGCTAGTGCAATGTCATTACTATTGCTGGGTAATGTGCCCTAATCCCTCCCCACTGCCCAAGAACAACCTTGTGAACACCACAATGGCTTCTTTCAGAAGATGAGTGCATGCTTCTTCATATACACATCTGGACTGAGTGGAATATAACCTGCAGCAGGAAACTAGCCAGGCACCTAGCTCTGATGTTGCAGTGAACCTAGCTCACTCCCACCCCCCTTTTCTTAGACCCCCCCAGTGCCCACACACTAGTCAAATATGTGCCATCTAAGACAAAGAAAAGTGAGTCTTGTCTTGCTTTAAAACAATAACCACTGCATTCACCCTTTCTGTTGTACCGATTCACTTCTCAGTAACACCTAAGTCTTGTCTTGCTTTAAAACAATAACCACTGCATTCACCCTTTCTGTTGTACTGATTCACTTCTCAGTAACACCTAAGTCTTGTCTTGCTTTAAAACAATAACCATTGCATTCACTCTTTCTGTTGTACCGATTCACTTCTCAGTAACACCTAAGCTTTCCATCCACTTCATTTCATTTTCTACTCTCTTCTACTTCTGGTAGTGTCTGGTACTTTCTTTGGAATATGTATCACTGGTATAACATCAGGATTCATTTGAGTACCATAACTAAAATGTTTAGCATAGTGCATTGGAAGGTGCAGATCTTGGGAAATATAAATTAAATCTGAGGTTGCGGTGCTTTGGAGTGTTTTCACTCTTCCAAGGCACAGTGAACTCAGACTTATTATATATAAGTAACATGAGTAAAGGAGTGCAGGGTCAATGCTCCCCTTTCTTTCAAGGTGTTATTACAAGTTTTTGAATTCACTGTTATGTGTTAATTTTATTTAATTTTTCAAAGTGTTGGGACTCAGAAGAGCAGGTCTTGGACTTGTGAGAGGGAGACAATTTATTTGCTTATGGTATTGCTCTAGTAAACTTTCAAAGCATGTAAATGAATCATTATGTTATTAATGTGGCTCTGTAGTGTATTAGAGATGCCTCCACATCTTTGTGACTGTCCCTGAATAGCTATAGGAATGCATTCTCACATTTTATCACTGTTAATTTGTTTCACTGTCCACAGTTTCTCACTAGTCAAATGGGCAAAATTATTAGAATTTACTTCTTCTGGTGATATGATTTGAGACAGGACCTTGTACTTCTAATTCTTATTTTGCACATCAGTAACTTTTCACGCACTGGCTTTCATTTGCACACAGCTTTATTCTATTTGGCTTTTATCTCCAGTGCTTCAAAAGTATTTTTCAATCTAATATTTCCCTCTCCTTCTGTGTGTAAGGTGAACATTTTCATTTATTTATTCTTGGCATTACTTGCCAACAATCTGACTTGCACTCTTATGTCAGTGTTTCTGATACATTTTTAGAGTCCACCTCATCGCATCTTTTCAGTTTAGCAGTGTTAAAACTGCTCATTTTCATGTTCATGTTCCATAAACTGCCATCCTTAAACGTGTGTTTTTTTCTTTTCCATAGCTCTGAAAATTATTCTTGCTACTACAGATTTTGCCAAAATGGATGAAATGCAGGACATTTCTTTCTCTCATACTTTAGTCACATGTACTACATAGGGTTTGAATTTTAACGGTGTCATGCCTTGGGTGCTTTCCGTGGCACCCTTTCTGATTACCATTTACAGTTACAATGCATTCTCAATCTAGGTTTCATTTTTGCCATTTTACTGGAATCATGCATATATCCATTCTGTTATATATTTTATTTTCTTCTTCTAATTGTTTTAATTATGTACTTGTAATTCACTCAGTCTACATAAATTTACACTTTTATATAAGGTGAAATCTGCTTTTCTGAATAGTCTGCCCCTTAACTGTTATACCACAAAATATTCCATTAGTAACATTATTCTCTTATTAATGAATTATGCAATTCACCAAATTCACAGTCATTAACTTAGGTCTTTAACTCAGTAGTGTAAACATCTTTAGCTGTCTCTAGGATCTTATCCTTGTAAAGAGCAAATGGTGACAAATGACAAATTCTTTCTAGGCTCAGAATAATACCTGAAATTCTACATAATTATTGCTGTTTTGTCATTCGCCTATGCTTGAAATGTAAATGTGTTAAATACCTGGTGACATGCACGGATGTGCCACACTGTACCTTTTCTGGATTACTGGGTATTCCACTCACAATGAAGAGAAAATTGAGTTATGTGGATCCCAAGCTTTCACTTTTCTGATCAGTCACTTTGCAGTGAAAGAGTTCTTCATGGTTGGAGGCGGAGCATACTTGTAACCACAAATTGTACTAATGTATTGACATAAATTCTTAAATACAAATATATTTTCACTTTTGCAGCCATGTCTTCATGTGCTCAAATATATTTTCCACTCTGACACAGTGTAGCATATGAATGTTTGTCAAAATTCTCAGAATATATTAGAGATATTGCAAATAAGCTTCTAACTTCTACACAGTGTTTATTCAGAAGGGATACAACGCTACTGTGTCTAAGCATTATGATGTTTAAAACTAGATACCCCATAATCAAAATTACTAAACCGAGTAGTATAGCATTTGAGGGAGAGTTATTTTGAAAAGGGACTTGAATACACTGGTAAAGTAGCCTGGAATATGACAGCTGGGGTTCAGTCCTAATACATGATTCAAGGTATTATATTTTATATTTTAGATACAAACCACTCGTACAGTATATTAGCTGAAGGGCTAAAACTCTTGTGTCTGACAGAGAAAAAGATTAGGGCGTATTGGATATGGGACTCTGAATTATAAAAAGCAGTGTTAAGATGGTAATCACTAAAAGTTGACAGATGGGAACTGGTTTGCTGGGCTGAGGCTTATAATGAAAAGGTCCTTATAAAAATTTGTCCTGAAAGAGCTGTGGTATTGTAAGTCCTAAACTGGATCTTGTCAGGTTGGCATAATTATTCTTGAAGTAGAGCGTACTTCTGAGTAGCCTACATTCCTTAAATGTGTAATATAAAAATTTATAAACAGTACAGCAAATGCTAAAAAATGATTTTATTCTGAGCAAATGATTCATTATTTTATTAACCAACCTATTGATTTGGACAGAATTATCTCTAATAAAGAATTAAATCCAGATCATACATCACTAATTAATGTGATAATAAAAAGTTACTTTTACTGTTGTTATGTTTACTGCACTATGCAAACAATCTGTACACTACTTTTTTCTTTGCAAAACATTATATTTAACTATAGATGAAATATGTTATCTAACAACATGATACAACTATTTTAGCAGTCTTACAGGTCTTTAAATAACAGACAGCAATGCCCATTTCCATAGTGTAAAGAGAAGAATCTCTGCCTATAACCCAAATGACCTAGGCTCTATTAGTGTCTTGACTGATGGAAGACCCAGGTGTGCGTAAGGACAGAAATGAGTGATCGACACCAAATGGTCCATCCTGTGGGAATGGAGCCAGTTCAACATACTGTTATGTCACTACTTACTAGAGAGAAAGGTGTATAATATGCAGCAGCGAGTCTGGATGTGAACTTGGCTCTTCCAAGCCATGTTCATGTGGCTGCTTGCATGGGTTATGTGCAGAAACATGCATGCCCACAGCAGAAGGTGTTGCAGGGCCATTACATCGGTAGCCATGTCGCTGAGGGGAGCAGGTTAGGTTCTAAAATTAGAAAACTTCTGATGGCTGCCTGGATGACACACAGCCCTTGTCTCACAGGGGAAAGAATGGGCCACCTGAGAAATAGAAAAAAAAAACTACAGGCAGCCTGTCTCACATTTATTCATAATTGAAGTGAAGATTTACAATGTTACATCTGCTTTCAGTGTGAGTTATAACTGTTTTTGTTATGTAAACTCCATCTAGTTTAGCAAACAGAAAGTATCTATGTTTAATTCGCAGATAGCATAATCTGGCATTAAATAAAAGTTTCTCACTTAGATATAATATATAGCCAATATTGCAGTGGTATGGAATGCAACATTTGAAATTGTTATATTACAGCAGGTGTTCAGGGATCTGCAGGTACAAGCTCACATTCTAAAAATGGGCCCTCAGTCAATTTTTTTTCTTTAATTATTTGCTTTTTGCTTTGCAGGAGGCTCCATTTATCTGTTTATCTTCTGTCATTGTACCAGTTTTCTTTCTTTTTTCTGGCTTTTCCAATGACAGCTGTTCAGACATCTGACATCAACACAGTTGTACCCAGTCCAGTAATGTGGTACCTGTGCAAGTCAGCTCATTTAAATAAAAACACTTTGCAGTGCATGGTCTGGAATGGGAAGGATCCTAGATTAGCTCTTTAACCACAGCTAATGATTTTCAAATAAATGTATGGGAATGATAGTGCAAATTGATAGCTTATTCATCCAAGACATAAGGCAGGAAGGGAAGAAGTCAGGCAAAGATATGATATGGCATCATAGGACATATAGGACTAGTTTGACCAGAGGCAATGAGCACCTTGCCAACACCCACCCTCCCTCAGTCTCTACCACCTATTGCAGGGAAGGTAGCAGCTGTAAGTCCAGGAGCAAATTTAAGGGCACCCATCCAGCTGTCCAAGCAATGTTTGAAGGATGACAAGGAATCACATTGCTTGACATGTAGGACAAATCTGTTCCGGGCAAGGAAAGACAGTGGTGATAAACCTTTCTCTCCACCCAAATTGATTTATTTTTTGATGAATGCTGAGACCTCTGGGTCTGGTATTAACTGCATAATTTGATTTGTCAAGGAAAAAGAAGATTATTACAAAATTTTTTTCTAAAAAATAGCATTACTGGTTATTGGTAAATTTCTACATAGTCTGGGCCTTAGTCTGTGGAAGGATTGCAGTAGAGGCAGTTTTGTGAATTCTGCTCCAGGGTTTGTGCTTCAGTACATTTACAGCTGTTTATATTCCAGATTTGCTGCAAGAGTCTAATATCCTGCTTGTCATTTACCTACTTAAAGTTGCACTCCAGTGCCTTTCTGTTTACTTCTCTGCAGTTTCCCCCCCTGTTCTTTGAGTCTGCCCCACTGAGACATTAAGCTAATGTTTCTAAAATTCTGACCTACCTGGGGTCATTGAGATGTAGATCAGAGTCACAGGACTAGAGCTACAATATTGGTTTTGTATGACTGAATCCCTCTCTGGTAAGTCTGCCTCTTGCAACTTGAATTTTTCCCCAGCCCTCTCACAGGCTGTGCCTCTGGCTTCAAACTATTATGGTAATCTGACTTCCAAAGTCCCTCCATCCCTTCTTCATTGCTATTGTCTGTTGTATAAGCTACTTAAGTACTTTCCCACCCATTGTTTTCCATATGTCTATAATACTAAGTGCCCAGCAAATCAGTATTGCTCTTGAGTAAAACTTCCGTACTACAAATTGTCTCCTCATTTTCCCAGAGCTCCCATCTGTTTATCACCCTCGCCACACTGTGAGAAGATCCTGAGTTAATCCTGCTCCATCCTTGGCAGATAGATTTATTTTATTGCTTTGTACTTCATTTAACTGCTTTAAAGTGCTACAGCTTTATTTTTGTTTTAATTGTTGTTTTAAAGGCCCCAAATACTTGAAATCGCCTTGTCTGAGCAATATATTTAAGTTGTTTTGTTGCAGCATTACACTCTCAAGCAATCTTTTTTGGTGTTTTTACATTAAGAGATTAACACTGCTCCTAGATAGTAAATTCAATAAAACTACCATTAGAACTGAAACCTGTAACTTAGTGTGGCTAAAACAAAGCCATTCTGTGGAAACAAGCTTAGTGCAGCTAGTTTGCATGTAACAGCACTACTGTCAAATCTCACATAATTTAACCTAGTTTAGTGCCAAACCCGAGTTCCCCCAAGTAGACCTCTGTAATTGAGTCCATAACCTCGAATAGCCCACCCAAATACAAGTTCAGGCAACATGGATATTCAATTTCCAAATGTCTCCATAGCAGCTAGGCACCTATAGGCATCCTTAATGTGGCAATTGTCTCAAATTCATAGGCAACCATTTAATTCTTAAACAAATAAACACAGTATGTGAGAGATACACATACATATACGCAATTTCACTGCAGGCAAAAATCTCGCATACAAACAAGGTTGTCAAGAACACACCTAGACATACATTATATCCACCACACACATAAACCAACTTATGCTGAAGCACTAAAAAGCAATCTGCTTGAACTTCAAAGACCTCCTAAGCCTATAAATGGCAATGCCAGCCAACTCTAAAATCACTCACCAAAAACACCACCAAACACTACACATACACCTACACCCAGTGCATCCTCAAGAGCAAAGCCTATAAGGCAAGCCAACACACTACCTAGGACTCTTGTCATACGGGACTCCATTGTATAACACACAGATGCCCCACTCACCAGACTGAACAAGGAGAAGATGATGGTTATTTCTTATCTTAGGACCTGTCAAATTACACACAAACACAAGTAATTACACCACATGTACCAGTATGATTTTATCATAGTCCATGTGGGAGTTAATTACCAGAGACGTATTTCCCTGGATAATAAGGAGAGAAACATTGTTGAACATGCTGAATTTGTTTCTCAAGCAGGTATGTGCCTTGCATTCTACCTTTACCAAAGATGATGCCACAATATGAACAAAAGATGATTGAAATCAAATCCAAAACTGGTGTAGTTTCTGGTGTCTTTACAGGGAGATTTAATATTTGTCAGCAACATGGGAGGAAGTGTTTAACAAACCATGTTGCTTTGCAAAGGATGGCCTGTATCTGTCCCCAGTAGGCTTTTGAGTACTGGCTAAAACTTTATCCACCCCCTTAGAGTCTTTTTTAGGCAATGTCAAATTGAGAAACCTATCAAAATAGCAAATAAAACAGCAAAGAAACCTAAAGATGTTACTGCTGAATTCTAGGAGCCTAAACAAGAAACTCCACACCCTGAAAGCTGTCGTAACTCTGGAGAATATAGACATCTGTGCTTTTAGCGAGGTTTAAATGCGAAGAAAATACTCCAGCCATGCAAGGCTTCAGTACCTTCCACACATTCAGACCATCAGCTGTACAGAGACAAAGGGTGGGGGACTCTTGATCTACATTAGCAACAAGTACACTTGTAGGTGGGTTAAACAATGCCCTGGAGTTTATCCATGTGCAAATCACCACAGACTAAATCCCAAGTCATATCATAGCTATAGGTCACCGCCTATGTTCCAAACATCTGTGTTACAAGATCAGTCACCTACTCTCACCCTCTGCTTGCAGGACCTTCCCCCAAGATTGTGCAGTCTCTCCATGGCATTTACAAGGGCCTACACTGTGTACATGGTTCTGACAGAACAGACAACACAAACATAACTCTCACCTTCTTCCTCCTAATTTTAGTTTTGTACTAATTTTATTGTAGCCTTAAATATTGAGAGGGAGTAGAGTACATGTACACTTAGTGTAATCTTTCTGAGTGACTAGAAAGCACAAAAATATGGTAAGGATGTTCTTGACTACAGATCGTGTACACTTAGTGTAGATGTTAGTGAATCCAGCCAAGTTAATATATATAATTAGCAGGAGATGTTGGGGCACAGGGGGGGTTTGTCCCCCACAAAAAAAAAAAATATCTTTTAAACTATATTTCTTGTATGAGTTTTTGCATGCACAGAGATTGTCGACTGGTACATGCATAGTAGTGTGTCGGCAATTGCAAAATCGATCCTTCATTGTCAACTTTGTAAACATTGTGATTTGGATGTTTTGATCAATATCAGTGCACCTATTTATATATATATATATATATATATATATATATATATATATATATGTGTGTGTGTGTGTGTGTGTGTGTGTGTGTGTGTGTGTGTATGTATGTATGTATATATATATATATATATATATATATATATATATATATGTGTGTATATATATAGATACACAGACACACACACACATATATATATATATATATATATATATATATATATATATGCCCCCATAGAAACACTTTTTGTTTTATTTTTCATTTGTAAATGATGCTTCTATTCAAGTGATGCCACTCTTTTGTGATTACATAGGTTAACAAGTTCATAGGTTGGTACTAGGCTATCGGCCCTAGGACCTATATAAGCCTAGCCATAACAATTCCCTGGCTATTTCTTCCCACAGTATTTACTTACCTGGACCCCTGTCTAGCTGGATGACTGACATGATCCCCGGGGTGAATTTCCTATCTCCCATCCAATCATCAAAGTTCCTTTTGAAGAGGGCCAAAGAGACACTCTGCTTGACATGTATAGGCAGTCTGTTCCAGAGTCTGGGGAGTCTCTGGGTCAGGAACCTATCCCTCCAGCATGTTTTGTTTATTGTGGTGACAAGGTTTAGATCCCTGGAGCATGTGTCTCTGAGAGATTGGGACTTCTTTAAGTGTAGCATGTCCAACAGCTCTGGGTTTGACATGGCCTTGTATGTTAAGCAGATATCGCCTCTGAGTAGACGATATGCGACAGAGTATAGGTGGAGTTTTTTTTAGATGGTCAGCATAGGCCATCTGCTTTAGGCCTGTGAGTTTTTTTAGTGAGGTATTTCTGTGGCCTTTCCAGTTGTTGCAGATGTCTTGAGAGGTACATACCAAACAGGGAGTTGTATTCTATAATGGGTCTAATGAGGGATGGGACAATGACCTCCTTTTTTCTGGATGAAAAGCCCTTAGTGATGAGGTGTGCCACATAGAAGGATTTTCTGGCTATTGTGGCGATGTGGTTATCAAAGGTGAGACCACTGTCCACCTGTGTCCCCACGTCTCATCACACTTTTGGTGTTTAGTGTACTACCACCTATATGGTAATTCACGGGTACATTTTTTTTCCCAAAGGGGATAACTATACATTTCTTGGCATTGAGCTTGAGCCCATGGCTCTGGCACCAAGCATCTATTTCTGTAAGGCCCTTTTGTAGAATATCCACATCATTTGGGGATTCAGTAATGGCTCCCAGTTTGCAGTCATCTGCAAACTTTGTTAGCCAGAGTCCCTTAGTGTTGGCCTGTACTTCAGAGAAGTAGATGCCAAACAAGAGTGATCCCAGAACTGAACCCTGAAGTACTCCACTTGTCTGGAGCTGGATTTGGAGTCGGCTACTTTTACAGTGTGGGCTCTGTCAGTAAACCCGTTGGCAACCCACTGAGTGACCTAGGAATTAATACCCAGCTTAGTAAGTTTATCTATGATTCCAGAGTGGGGGATGGTGTCAAGGGCCTTGGCGAGGTGCAGATAGGCTGTGTGGACCACCTGACCCTTGTCCATGGCTCTGGAGACTGATTCAAAGAAGTCAATCAGGTTCAGGAGACAAGATCAGCCCTTCACGAACCCAAACTGCGTGGGGTCCAGTGTTTGAAGGTTGCCAATGTCTTTGTTTATAAGTTCCATGATAATATGTTCCATTGCCTTGCAGATCAGGCTCATCAGACTGATAGGGCGGTAGTTGCCGGGATCCAAGGTGGGCCCTCCCTTGTGGAGTGGGATAACTGTAGCTGTGTGCCACTCAGTGGGCATGAAGCCTGAGGTGAGGCTATGATTATACATGACACTTAGGTGAGGTGCCAGTTCATTTTGTAGTTCATGTAGTACACAGCCCAGGATGTCATCTGGTCCCATGGATGCTGTATTCGTAGCCTTGGAGAGTGGGTTTTTACCTGTGTGGCCATTATTACCAGAATTTGGCAATCCTTTGGTATTGAGATGGGCCCTTTAGGGGGTGAGGGAGGGTGAAGTTGGCACTGAATCGATCTGCCAGGATATTGGCAATATCCCTGGAATCAGAATATTTAATGCCATTCTGTTTTAGCTCAGAGCAGATCTGAGCATTGCCATTTAGATTCTTGACATAGTTATAGAATGCCTTGTGGTTGTCTTTGGAATCTTTGGCAATTTTATTTTCGTAACCAGCTTTGGAGGATTTTATGAGGGATCTCAGCTTCTTACTGAGGCTGATGAGGGAGTATTTTGTATCCTGGGATTTTTCTCTTTTCTGCAACAGTTTCTTCCTTTTGTTGTAAAGTTTGTTTATGGTAGGGGACCACCAGATTGGCTTCCGTTTTTTGGAGGAGAGCGTCTTGGTTACACTCATGCAGTGATCACAGAAGAGTTGAGAGCTTGTCATGAAGTCCATGACATGGAATGTATGGCATTGACTTATGTTTACTTGTTTCCTTGCTTGTTTCTTTGCAGCATGAGGCTGTATCTGCTCTCATTAGCAATTTGTGGCTGGACTGAGGTTGAGGTACCCCAGACAGTGGGTGTGACTGACATTAAATTGCCTGTCAGTCATTATTTTTTTCATGATACAGTATCCTTAGAGTCAGAATAATCAAGTAAGGAGGGTGTGGGGAGGGAAGCCCTATACATGAGATGCAGGGCAGGTTCATACCTCTCAACCTCTCAGCACAAGAAATCCCGAGAGAGACAGAAATAATGGGGGGTACAAAGTCCCAAAATAGGAACAGGTTTTAAATATTGCTCTTATAAACCTAGAAAGTTGTTAGAATAACAGCTTTTGCATTATTATGTTTACTGAAAGATACAAAGTCTGAAACTCAAATGTGTCATTATTTATTTTTATTTAGTGAATTCAATCTTCAGTGATTTGCCAGAAAAATGCAAATTTTATGAAGGACAGATCAAAAATATGAGGCAAAAATCTGGACATTCTGCAAAAATCTGGACAGTTGAGAGGTATGGTCATCCCCTGCAAAAAAAAAAAAAAAAAAAAGCAAAAAAACAAAAAAAAACTTTTTTTTTACTGTCACACTTATTTGTAAACTGATGAGCTCAAGTTCAGGCATTATATGATTGCACGTACTTCGGTCCTCATTTACATGCTCTTGTGACTGAGCTACTGTGATGTGAGCTCATGTAAATCAAGCAAAGGTAATGGAACCATCTATAAATGATGCATGACTGTGTAGAACACACCTCAAACTCTATCATTAACAAAACAAAAACACATCATAGTGTTAGCTTATAAAAGTTACAGCACAGGATCAGAAAAATGAGCACTTTCTATTTTTTTCAGTACAGAAGTTCTTCAAACACTAGACCATATATATAATTAGGGATAAAGTATCTATACATAGGCTAGATTCAGTTATTTAATAAGAATATATTTACTCTTGACAGGTATGATTTTATGAGGAAGATCAGTGATCTTAGAGGTGCAAGACTAAATTTGAGGACAAAAATCACAGTGCTGCTGTTGAGTTATACCAGCACATTTATTATGCACATGGGTGGGAAGTGAGATTATCAGCTTGTGTGTGTGTGTGGGGGGGGGACATTAAATAAAAGGAAGGAAGAGGGATGGTTGTGAATGATTATCACACTGATACTGGAAACACTATGCACTGTAGGAAAGTGGGTGCAGGTCAAACAAAAACTTTTTGTTATTGCAAGTGTCACCATCTGCAGGAGCAAGGCCGTGATTCTGGCACTGCACTACACACCCATCCTGGAGTGCTTTGCGTCATGTGAACAACAGCATACAACTGAACTGCTCCTGGAATACACAGGACAAGCATCAAAATAATCTGGAGCCTGGAAAGATTGGAATAAGGAGCAAGTCGCTAGTCTCAGCACTATTAAATTAGAAGGAAGACAGAAATGATGGGATCTGATCTAGACAAAAAGAAAAAAAGGGGGCATGTGGGGAAGGTTGGTTTCTCACAGGAATACAGACATTTATATCCTGAGCAGATAAAGGAAAAGGAAGATTTAACACTGAAATGACCAACACTGCTCCATAGCTGGAGAGTGGTATTATCAGATAATGTCCTGTTAAGGGGGGGTATTATCAGATAATGTCCTATTAAGGGGGGTATTATCAGATAATGTCCTGTTCGGGGGGGTATTATCAGATAATGTCCTGTTCAGTGGGGGTATTATCAGATAATGTCCTGTTCAGGGGTGGTATTATTAGATAATGTCCTGTTCAGGGGTGGTATTATCAGATAATGTCCTGCTCAGGGGGGTATTATCAGATAATGCCATATTCAGAGGTAGTATTATCAGATAATGTCCTGTTCAGGGGAGGATATTATCAGATAATGTCCTGTTCATGGGGGGTAGTATCAGATAATGTCCTGTTCAGGGGTGGTATTATCCGATAATGTCCTGTTCAGTGGGGGTATTATCAGATAATGTCCTGTTCAGGGCTGGTATTATCAGATAATGTCCTGTTCAGGGGTGGTATTATCAGATAATATCCTGTTCAGGGGGTGATATTATCCGATAATGTCCTATTCAGGGGGGATATTATCAGATAATGCCCTGTTCAGGGGGGTATTATCAGATAATGTCCTGTTCAGGGGGGGTATTATCAGATAATGTCATGTTCAGGGGTGGTATTATCAGATAATGTCCTGTTCAGGGGTGGTATTATCGGATAATGTCCTGTTCAGGGGTGGTATTATCAGATAATGTCCTGTTCAGGGGGGTATTATCAGATAATGTCCTGTTCAGGGTACTGAAGAACTTAGTATAGGTTTGGGATAAGGGGGGATGGCAACATACAAGCTACATATAAAATAGGAAGGTTCAACAGGCTTTTTGCCTAAGTTTACTGGCACTTTGATATAGTCATGCCATTATAATGTTAAATGGACATTCAGTATCTGACACTGCCTAAGAAATTCATCTTTTTTTTCCATTACTACATTTTTTTTCTCTGTTACTTAAACATGAAATCACCTTTAATTAATATTAACTGTACTCAGGCTTGATCTCTTCATCCCAAGATACCGGACACTCTGATGGCATATAAATGAGCAGGTTTCTCTTTGAAAAGGAACTAAAAGGAAGCAAAAGTCCCCAAGGATAGTTATTTATCAGTGATAAGTACCTTCCATCAAAATTCTTTTTGTGAAACAGGACATTTCATTTAATGTCAGAATCAGAGTAACAGTTCCTGTGATTTTCTATAACTGAGTATTGCAGAGCAAAAAAGGAAATACATCAGAGGGGCGCAAATACTACCTTTTGTTATTCTGCAGCTAACTTGATGTTTCTTGAAAATGGAGGACAACTATCAGTAGGTATTATTAGTCAGTGAAACCAGAAGCTGTAGCATCAAAAGCATGCATTCTGTTCCCTGTGTAGCATGCCTCTTGTCCACAAGTAAAATCTCAGCCAATGGCATCAGTTTCAAGTAGTTGGAATGGGTACACATCTAATCCAAACCTTTTAGCTGCTCAGGATTTTGCAGAATGTCCAGATTTGTGGTCTCTATTTCATCTCTTCCTCATAAAATTTGTGGTTTTCTTGCAAATCATTGAGAATTGCAGTCAGTAAATGACAGACATTTGTGTTTCAGACTTCATAACCTTTTGAAAATGTGTACTAATGCAAAACCTGTTGTTTAAGCAACTTTCTAAGTTTATAAGAGCAGTTTTTAAACTCTGTTCCTATTTTGGAGCAGTTCTTCCCCCATTATTTTTGACTTTGTCCATGATTCCTTTACTAAGAGGTTGAAAAGTATGGTTTAGTCTCATATTTTGATTCAGTGCCTGACACTCAGTTATAGTCCTATTCTGAAGGCAACTGCTACAATCTGGCAATGAGGAGGTCTACATTTACTAATGAGCCCAGCACTACAACCAGTGACTTCTGGGCCATTGAAATTTTGTCACATTTCGCAATGCACTAAAACCAGTGAAAGTTGGACCATTGGAGGAGTCACATTTCACATAGTAGCACAACTAGTGACTTCTGAGCCATTAGAGTTGTCACATTTCACACAGTAATACAACCATGGCTTTTGGGCCATAGCAGGAGTTGTCACGTGCATTATTTATGTGCCTTTACAGAAACTCAAGTAGTCAAAAATAGGAAATGAAGTAATATTGCCCTCTATAGACCAAGCAACATCACAATGTTGACTTGTATTTTTATAGTATTAGTTGTAGAAACTTGTTTTTGCTTTCTTAGCAGATGAAGCTAATTGCAGAATTGCAAGCATAATCCTATTATAATACACCCGAGTAAACTGTGCCACTTAAGGATCAAGCAATAATCCAGTTGTACAATTACAACACTAACTAATCTGTGATTTGCCACAAACAAGGTTGTAGGACATACAGAATTAAAGAACTGTTATAGCTGTATCTCCCACACTGTTAACTTTTGTTTAGTTTGATACCCATTTTTAAGTATCTATGACAATCAGTCTACAAACCTTTAGGGACCATCAGAGATTGTGCCAGATCTCTCTGATTAAACAGATGAAGGAAAATAAAAAAGTAGCAATTTGTAATGTTTGCACAGACAATTTAACCCTGAACATCTTCTGTTTTGTTAGCTACTTTATACATCAACTGGTTTCAGAAAGAAATCTTATGTGAAAACCCAATAAATCCTTCCCTGTCATCAAATGCATGTTGTAAATACATAGCCGCATCCTGTCCCTCTCTGAAGATGCACTCTGTAACCCTGTGTATCTTTAAATTTTGAGCAGACCTCCACATTCGACGGTGAGGGATCATGTAAAGGACTAATTATTCTTGGCATATCAGTCTCTAGTTCAAAATCAGCTTAAATGTTGTAAATATAACTCAACTATGAAAATATTCCATTTTAAAAAATATTTTTCACATATTTTGAAAGAAAATGAATAGGTCAAAAATCTGTTTGTTTAATCAACCCAAGCTCCGATACATTAAGATATCCAAAGGAGCAAAGGAAAAGCTGTCTCAGCAGATTGTACAAAACCTAGGAGTGGTAACCTGCCTGACAGAAAAATATGCAAACTAGGGGGATGGGATGAGAAAGTATGCTGAAAAAATGCAAAATGTATTTTAATGCTAATAAGCTGAATTGACCCACAAAATAATCAGACTAACATTACACCTATCATATTGGCACTTCTGACTTTCCAAAAGCCTGACTCTTGGCAGCTTAACATTTTTACCTCATTATGTGGAGAAAAGAATGCTACTTAAAATGTCCACATATTAGAGAAGTTAGAACACTAATTACAAAGAAATAAGAATGCAGGATGACCAGGTCATTTTATGATTAATGAAAACTCATTTGATAACATCATTGTACTTCTAACCTGAGGTATGTAACAACTGTGGCTGAGTATATTGGTAATATTTTTGACAACTGATCAAATCTTCTAACATGCTATGAATTCTGATTCAAATTAATTTTTGTTTTACAGGCACAGCATTAATCTCTTCTTGTACTCTGAAACAAAAGTCAGTTTAGTTTTGCTGCATGTATATTACAAACAAAACTAAGGCACACAGAAAGTACTGCACAATGTGTGAGAGCACTGCAAATTGGAGTTAGCTGAAGGCAAAGGAAACTGCAACTGGGAGAGCGAGGAATACATAGTTCAATGTAACTGCTGAGGCTGCTTATAAACACTTCGAGATGCCACATGCATTCAGTAGTTCAACACTACAAGAAGGCAAATTGCAACAGCTGTGGACATTATGCACTTAAAGGTGTATAAAAAACAGAATAATTTCAACATCAAAGTGTATGGGATGGCCAGGACCCCGGACACTGTTCCACTTCCTATCCCCAAAATGTTAGTTTCAACTTTTTGTTTACTTTGTATAACTACAGTGCAATAAACTTGGTCGCCCATCAGTATGTTTATTGAGAAGTGATTTTTTTTTACTGTATTGCATGTAGGCTCAGGAATTCAGTAATGCATCCAGACACAACAGTCTTAGGGAAACCTATTTTTTCTTCTACAATGTTTGCACATGCCTCATACTAGTGCACTTTTAAGACTGTAGAAGGTGCTGGAAAATCTAATTTTTTTACTGTGCAGTTTTAACACAAGCAGCTTGGAAACATGCAAACTAGTTAAATTAGGATCACTTGAAGTGCACATATACATTTCAACTGGATTTGTCTTAAATGTATGTCTGTTTAATGATATCCGACATGTTTTTGCATACCTACTCAAATATAACTAGGACTTTAGTAATAAACAAAACGCTGCCATTCCTGGTTACCAGATAATTACCATGTTTATACAGAAATGTACCTGTAATAATGCCCCAATGTCATATGTAGTGGTGTGTAACAATGTACACAGTAGTTCCCCAGCATTTCTTGGTTTTAATTAAAAAAATGGTACTTACTTTGTACTGCAAGAGTAGCATACACTGCAAAGATGAACAAGGTCCTCATTCTTTATCTGTTGCACTGGTACTGCCTTCTGAGAAGTGTGATGTGACCTGTAGCTGTCTGAAGAATAATCTGTCCAGCAAATGGGATGAGAACTGTCTTAGGATAATGTGCTTAGAGGAAGCACCTAATGCCAAGACAGCCCCTGACAATACAGTTATGGCTCAAGGGCATCAAAGAGAACAAACAAAAATCAATTATTTATCGAATAATTTAGGCAATCACACACATCTTTACATATTATTAACATCTGTAAATGCTGATATGAATATAGGAGGAAATTGTTGTGTTCATGAAATTTGGAATTTTAATTAAATACTATGTGCTGGGACATACAAATCTGAAACAGTTATAAGAACTTCCATTTGTTGGTGGTAAAAGAGCAGTCTAACCTATAAATTTTAAAACACGTTAGGCAGTTTCTCTTTAATTCTTGACTCACTTATCTCTGTTTGTTTTTATATATTGTTTAATCCAAGCAATGTGCTACTAACAAGCTTCATCCTGTAGGTCGGTAATGCCTGGGTTTGATGTCTTTAGTCTCCATTAGCCCAGTATGACTTTGAACAAAATAGTGGAGTCAGACAGAATTCTCAGTTTGCCCCTGAAAATAATTACTTATGCCCAATGAGTTAAAAATATATACATATCACCATTCCGTTTGGTAAAAACAATGTTCCTTCACACTTTCAAATTAACAATACTCTATGTACCTACAACGTGGTAAGAGATCTGGGATCACAAGTAGACTTCGGCCTTAACTTTGACTAGCATGTGCCTACTGTAGTAAGGAAGGCCTTCTACATAGCACACTTCATTAGCAAAGGCATCACCACTAGAGCAAAGAAGGCTATAACCCCCTCTATATTCATCACTAATCAGGCTCACAATTGAGTATAACGCCCCTTTTGGCATGTACCGTACAAAGCACCAGCAACAACTAGAGATACCTCCGAGGTTTCTAAGATCATCAAGGGAGTCCAGCATGTGCCTTACACAGACTGACTAAAGTCCCTGTCACTATACTCAGATCTAAAATTATTGAAATCGGGAGTAAGAAACATATATATGTATGGATGTATATATATATATATATATATATATATATATATATATATATATATATATATTTATATGGATCCCCTACAGAAGACCAACAGCTCACAACGCCGACACCAAAAGCCCTACAGACGAAATACTGACAACTGTGCTACTGCAGAAAAAAGGAAAATAACATTTCCTTTTTTCTGCTAGCAGGGGCGCTATGCCCACCTGCACCCCACCCGAGGGGGGCTCTGCCCCCCACACCCCCTGTAACTTTAATATACCAACTCTGAGATCGCACTTCAGTACAGGAATGGAAATATTTCCATTCTGCAATATGGAGACTTACCGTTTCCCCAATGTCGGTATTTCGTGTGTCGGGCTTTTGGTGTCGGCGATGTGGGTGTCGGTGTTGTGAGCTGTCGGTCTTCTGTAGGAGATCCATATATATATATATATATATATATATATATATATATATATATATATATATATATATATATATATATATATATATATACATCCATGCATATATATGTTTCTTACCCCCGATTTCAATAATTTTAGATATATATATATATATATATATATATATATATATATATATATTTTTTTTTTTTTTTTTGTAGGGGGGTAAGACCCCCGGCACCCCCAACATCCCTTGCTAATTATATATACCAACTCCAATATAGCACAGCAGTAGGATAATGGCATATTCCCTTACCTCACTGCAATATGATCTTATACAAAAAGCTACAGGCAAAACCGCCATTAAAAAAGTGTTCACTTTCTTTACCTTAGTAAACAGCATTTTTATTTGTACATTTGATTCAGCTTGTAAATTGTAACTGTGTGTACACACACACACACACACACACACACACACACACACACACACACACACACACACACACACACACACACACACAGAGTGTCAATGACATTGTGACTGCTAATCCAGGGAAAGCATCTTAGCTGCTTTAGTACAGGTAAGGTTACCCTTTAACATGGAATATGTGAGAAGCAGAGAAAAGCAAATTTAGGGGAATGAGATGACTGTGGAGCTATATCAGTGACAAAAAACATGCTATGGTCAGATTCCTGACTCGAGGAAATAAGCCAATTGGAGTCTCTGAGGAGAGATAAGGGTAGCCAAAAGGTGTCTGTATAAGGAAAGATATCCTCAAAACCAGAAGTGGTGAAAACTATCAATTTGTAGAACGTCTTGCGAAGGGTTGGAAGTATTTACTTACTGGACACACAAACTATTGTAAATACTGTTTGCACTGGGACACTCAATATTAAAATCTCTCTCTCTGCCCTTCTCTTGACTCTACTTTCCAAATGCATCAACCTAACAGATGTCTAAGGTCTAATTCACAAAACCTAATAAAATTGCACAAACCTGCCCATCCACCAGGTAAACATCTTTTATCCTTTTCTCTAGCACGACAGTGGAATTCTCTCCCACCTCTCATCCGAACCACTAATAGTCTCTCTGCCTTCAAATCCTTACTGCACTGATACCTTTCTTCACAGTGGGAATGCTCTTGTTCTGATCATACATAGTTTCCCCTACCTCACTCTATCTCCATAAGCTATTACTTCTGTAAATAAACTGCTAGTGGGTCTATAAGGTCTAGCTATAGCTCTAGCAATAGCAGTAGGTATTCATCAGACTAAAAAAAATAAATAAATAAATAAAAAACTGTATTTTTGCTTCTAACAGTTTTCTGTCTTGCATGGTATCAGTTGAATCCTGTGTACTACTATTATGTACGTATTTTGCATTCTGTGTATTACTATTATGTACGTATTTTGCATTCTGTGTATTACTATTATGTATGTATTTTGCATTCTGTGTATTACTATTATGTATTTTTATTCTCTGTATTTTCTTTGATTTTTCTGTATTATTCTGGAGTTTTCTCCCCAGGACTCCATTGAAAACGGGCTCTTCATGGCCCATTGGACTATCCTGGCTAACAAACTGCAAATAAATGGATAAATGAAAAGAGTCTTATGGAGTTATTTTGAACACATACTTGTTTATATTAAAAAAAATGAACTTTTGTAAATACTCATTTGTTCTGGACACCTGTGAAGTGGACTGCACACTGGATTTTCTGACTGTTATTCCCCATATTTTGGCATAAAATCTGAAATGTTCATTTCCCTTGTAAATAAAATGGAAGCTATGTTCTTAATATATTTGTCTATCCAGTATGACTGATGAGCACAGAGACACTTGTCGGATCTGATTCAGCATATGCTAGTGATCCTTGCCTTATGCTCCTTCAAGACTTATCCCTCCCATAATCCTCCTGTGCAACAGCTGATCTCAGATTGAGTTTGCTGACTAGTGTGATGGATTATGAACATAATGTAACATATAGCAATGACAGAGCAGAAAAGCTTCAGACTGGTCTGCCAAGTCTTTAGGAAGAAATGACAATTTGGAAGGGTGGTGGTGGGAGTGATACTGTATCAGATGGATTAGGATAATAAGGATCTGGAGCTATGGCAAGTACATAAATTCTCTATGCTATTTCATCCAGTCTAATCAATCTGACTAATGGGTGAAAATCCTAAGCTACCTAAATTGCTGGGGTGGCATTATTTTTATTTATTTAACATTTGTTTACTGGGAAAGTCTGACTTGGAACAAAGCCAGTTTTTAGCAGAAGCCTGGGGAGAAATGCTCTAGGCACATGTCTTTGTAATTTGGGAGAAAACCAGAGCACCTGGAGGAAACTCAGACAAAAACAGGGAAGACATGCAGACTCTGCTCAGATGGCACCCCAGCCAAGAATCGAATAGGAGAACCTCTTGCTGTGAGGTAACAATGCAACCCCTGCACCACTGTGCCATCCTATCATGACAGGATACTTTTGAGAACCTGAGAACTGTAGCTCTTGTTCTGGCTCTGGAAATGATATCCAGTTTGCAATGCTTGGCAAAGGTATGCAACACAAGCCATGTTGCTGTGGTACATATTTTGCCAGAAATTGCGTTTCTAGAAAAGGCTGTAGAATCTGCGACTGCCCTTGCAGAATGAGCTCTAGGTTTAGCTGATATTGTTTTGCTCCATGAAGTGTATGCGAAGGATGACTGCTGTCTGGGGAAGGTTATCTTAGAGGCTATTTGTCCTAGCTAATTCAGTGTAAAGGAGATGAATGACTGTTTTTCTTTTCTGATTGTTGTAGTCCTCTGGAGCTAAAATATGAGATGCCTATGTACATCAAGACTGCAAAGACTATTTAAATGATTAGGAAAGAAAACAGATAAAAGTACTGGCTGATTTAGGTTGGAATCTGAGGAACTGTTGGAGATAACGGAAGGATCACTTCAGTGAAATACTCCATCTTTATGAAAGGCCAAGTACGGAGGGTTGGAAGATAAAGCCTGCATTTCTGAAATTCTTCTTGCAGAAGTAACACTACTAAGAATAGTTTTCTGACAAGAATTTTAGCTGTGTGGAAATTGATTCAAAGGAAGCTTTTGTCAGTACTTCTAGGAAAAAATTCAAGTCTCAAGGAGGAACCAGGATCTTTGTTGGAGGGTGTTTGAGAAAGGTGTCTTTCACAGAGGTGCTGCATACACTTAGAGAAGCCCGAGAATGTCTGTCAAACCAATTTTGAAAATGGGAAATGGCTGCTAGTTGTATTTTGATTGCAGTGTAAGTAGAACCAGCATCAAATAATTCAAAAGCAACCGAAGGACCACTGAAATAGAAGTAGAAAAAGGATAAATACCCCTGTTTGCTTCTCAAATACAGGATGGCTTCCATTTGCTTTTGCAAACTTAAATGGATGTTTTATGCAGAAAAGAGGCAGATTATACTTTATGGTAGTGAAGTTTCTTTCTTTGGCTATCACAGGAACTGGAGAAACCATGTAGTTAATTTTACACTCTGTATGTCTAGGTGAGGGATGCTCAGATGATGCAATAGAAGATCTGGGTGAAAAATCTAGAAATCGTAGAATGTTTTGTTAGGTGATAGCTGAGCAAGATAAACCACATTTGCCTTGGCCAAAATGGAGAAAAAAAAGAGAAAAAAGTGTACAGAAGTCCAGTGAGTCACTGTCTAACAAGAGCATCTCCTGGGGTCTGTCCCTCTGTAGAGATCAGAGCAAAGTAGTTTCTGCATTTGGTGCTAGATGGGACACAAACAGATCAGAGCATGGCAGGTCCCAGGGCAGAGAATTTGATGTACTACTGCTGGATTGAGAGATCACTCACAAGGCATTACGATGGACCTTCTCAGCCTGTCTGCAAGACAGTTGGCTCTCTCTGGAACATGTGTTATGATATGAAAGTGATGTGAAGTGATTAGTCATGGCTAAACTCTCATGTTCTTTCTGCAAAAGGGTTACAATATGGCTGTTCCTAGCTTGTTCAAATACCACTACAGAAATGTTGTCTGTCTGAAGGGAAATCACCCCTGGAATTCCCAGGATGTGAACAGGATTGCCCTTATCAACAGAATATTGATGTGAAGTTCGGCCTCTGTCCAATTCCAAGTTCCTTGGACCATCATTCCCTAGAAATGCCACCTCTAAACCCAGAGAGGAGGCATCCGTGGTGATCATTGCTAAGGATGAAAAGAGAATAAAGGGCCTTCCCATTTAGCCACTATTCTAAAAGAGTTCTGTACAGATGAGTGATGCATACGGAAGCTGAGGTTTGATCTGAAATTTGGGACCATTGAACTCTGAGAAAGCATTGCAGTATGCCCATGTAAAAATAAGCGTGAGCAACCATGACTGTTAGAGAGAGATCATCAGCCATTGAACTTGGAGAACTAGAAAGGCCACAGGGGAGGAATGATTTAGAAGATGCTGGATTGTTGCTCTGGTACATAGGATTCGGTCTTTTGGAAGGCTGACAGTACAATTTGTTGTGTCCAGATGGCAGCCAATAAACAGGATGGACTGAGTCAAATAAAGGTTTGACCTATCATAATCTACAAAAATACCTAAGGATAGGAAAGCTACAGCAATTAATCTATGGCTGTGATGAGCTCTCTGGTCATAGTATAGAGAAGCCAATTATCCAAGTATGTGAATACATGGATTCCTCTGAGTCTCAGGTGGGCTGCTACTACTGCCATGCATTTGCAGAACCCCAGGGGGCAGTGGTGTTTTCAGAACTATAAGGATCAAAACCCCTTCTACTTCCAGTTATAGTATCTCTGAGGGGTCTAAAAATTGATGCCTATGGACAGCAACTTTTCTTCCTGCTTGCACCTCAACAATTTTCTTTCACTGTAAATATGAATAAAGTGAAATCATCATGGGAAGTCACTAAAGGGTACCTTAAAACTTTTGCCTGCAAAGTCACAAAGATGGATCCAGGTATGATGTCTCATAGCAATGCCTGTGCCCAGCGCCTTAGCTGCTCCATCAGATGTGTTATGCAGCAGCCATATGAAGAGGCTAGTAATATTTACCCTGGTCCTTGCTGTGGCCTCTAACTTCTTTTCTTGACTAGGGTGTGGGTGGCTTTTGCAAAGAGTCTAAAGCTTGTTCTACTAAATCTCTTTGAAAACAGTTTACATGTGCAGTATAATTCAACACCCTCAAAACAACTGTACCCAGGGCATATGCAAGATTCCCCTTTCTGTCCATTGGTCTGAACACATTATTAAGTGCATGGACAGTGACCGCATAACTGAAGAGGCATTGCTTGGTGGCTTTTGCTATAATCCTAAATCCACAAGAGACTCCTTAGTCCTGTGTTGCTTCTCCTTAGGGGTAGGGCAATAATTTTTATTGGGCTACTTTGAAATGGCTTCTGAAGTATCTGGTTCCTGCCATGCCCTCCTGGTGGCCAAATCTATAAACTAGTTGGCAGGAGGGACCACGCAGGAGGTACAGGGTGCAGAACAATAAGTGTCAATGAGCAACTCCTCATCCTGAGTGGGGGTCAGTTGGCCAAGATCCCCTCTGTCTCATCAGTGCTAGGATCTAACTAAATGTGACACCTTCTGGAAGGGATTGGAGAAACCCTCTCATTCATCCAAGTCTGTGTCAGATTACAGTGCCTCAGTAGTCTATATGTCTTCTCTTGCATGTCATCTTCTTGTTAATGTTGGAGGGAACTCTTCTCCCCAGAGTACTTAGATTGAACCTGTACAGGTTTGTTGAGGCTGTCTATTCTGCTCTGACCCTGGGACATCTGATGAGCAGAGTGAAGTATGGCAGAATGAGTTAATAGGACTTTAGGTGACATTGGTGGAGGCTGTGAAAGCCCTCTGGCACGAGTGGCAATTAACCACTATATCACATTGAATGTTGACTTTAAATCCATCAAGAATGGAGATCACTGACTCAGAGGTGTATCCATCCCCACCAAAGTGGATGTAAGCTGTTTTGAGGGAGGAACTCTGATGTGAAAGATATGGAGTACTCCAAGATGGAGACTGGTGCCAGTGTTTTGAACACCAAAGACTCCAATGTCAAAACCAGTACCAAATGGGTTGACAAGGACGATGCTGAAAACTGAATGTTGAGTGGCTCAAGATTTAGTTGATGTTGAAGGCCTTGGCATCAAGTAAATTAGATGCAATAGAGTCACTGCTGAGCTAAGGGTAGCAGTCAATGCCAGACACTCAGGATCTGGCCGAAGTTTCAGATGAAAAACTATTGGTGCTGAAACATGGACCAGAGAAGGAGCAGGAATGGATTAAGAAGGGCCAACCCAATTTTTCTGGCAATTCAGGAGGATGAGATGACACCCATCTTAATCCATGCCTTCAGAGGAGCACTCATCATACAGTCCTGATCTGTGCCATAGTCACTCCAGAAGGAATTGATAGACCATGTGGAAAGGTGGTGGGTGGTCTAGAATAAAAGTGAGGCAGCTCCCTTTATAATGAATGTTTGCTGGCAGCTGATCAAGGAGATGTGAATGAAATAACTATTGGTTCTGATAAGCATGGAAACAAAAGTGAGGATCCTCACACCAAGACTGATGCAGGAGATGATTGTGTTAGTCCTGTCTTGGAGGTTTTTGTGCTGGAGAAAAAGGACTGGTGTCATCTGATTTTCTTTTCTTGGCTTCTTGATCCTTATTTTTCTCTCTCTTTTTTCTTCTCTGTTTTTTTTTTCAACCTTGCCAGAAAAAGGATCAGAAGGAAAGACTGATTTTAAAATCAGTTTATCTTTCCTAGCAAAAAGTGAGCAATGCTCAAAGTCTTAACAGATCACACAATTGGCAGACAAGTGATCCAGCCCCAGGCATGCCACTTGGAGGTCATGGCTGCCCTGGGGTGGGATCTTGTGGCTGTACTTGCAACAGTATATGAAGCTCTTGTTGGGCTTGTCCATTAGTAATCAGTAAACAGTACACTTAGGAAAAGTATTGATCTACCCATAAATATATATGGATAGCGGGCAGTGAATCAAATGACCAGCTACATCGACATCTGTTTGGGCGACACTATTTGGTTGACACAAACACATGGCTGACAGGTATTTGAGATCAACAATCTGCTGGTAGGGAAATATTTCCTTTCCTGGGGGACTGTGTAATCTCAAAGTTAATATATATAATTATTAGGGGATGTGGGAAGGTGCAGGGGTGCTTGCCTACGAATTTGGTTTACTCCACTCTGGAGTAATCCTTGGAGCATGCTTAGAATGTGTCAATGTTTGTGTTTCAACATAATAACATTGATATTTTTACATTAATGCAATGAATTATATCATATGTCAGTGGTATTTAGATAGCATGGTGGTGCAGTAGTTAAGAACTCTGCTTCAAGGCTACAGAGTTAGGGGTTCAGTCCTAACCTCAGGTCTCTGTTCCTGTGAAATTTGTATGGTTTCTCAATGTCTTGGTAGATTTTCTCTTGGTATTCCAGTTTCCTTTCCAAAACCTGCTGGTTGATTGGCTACTCTAGAAACTTTTCCACTATTCTGAATTTACCTCTCTTCTTGTATCATGGATTACAACCAAAACAGGTCCAATAGTTCATTTACCTGTTTGAGAAGTGAATGAAAAACACGTATTTGCCAATACTTAATGTTGGTATTGTAATGACTAAGATCTGTAGCAAGACTAGTCTTCATTGTGTAATACCTTAAACTTTCTCTAGGGGGCACCCATAGGATAAATGCAAATGACTCTTTAAAAGCATGACCTTTCAGCTAATCGATGCTCGTCACTTTTTATTATCTCTTTTTTAAGTCTTGTCTGGTTGCACAGTCAACAAATAAAGTATGACGCAGAAAGTAACAGAAAAAAAATCAGCAACACTTGACTATGTTTTCATGTTCTACTAGACAATATTTTTAGAAGGTTAATGAAGGTTGGCTTGTTACCTGTCACAACGAATAACAACAAAAAAAAAAGTTAGCCAGATTTGTATATTAAAACATATGTCTTGTACCCTTATGATGCTGTGATGGACCAGCTACAAGAGTATTTATACGTATACAGATAGATAGATAAATATAGATGCAGATATAGATATATTTTTTAATCTTGGATATAGCCTAAACTGTGCATCTGTACTGTAACATGTTAAGTTTATATTATTGACACTAACAGTTATCAGTCAGATAATCCTCGTTTTAATTTATGACAAGTTTTTGTAAATTAATAGTAATGACATTGTATTCATATGCAGTGGAAAGTCATTTTGCAGAGAGGCAACATCTTCATTAGGGCTCTATGATGCCTGAGAATAAATATGCTACTTTTTCTGAATCAGAATGTTAACAGATATGGGAGCTGCAGCAACTAAACTAAAATATGTTATATAATTTGCTATGTATGTGTTTTCAGAGGGAAGAAAATATGTGAGAAATTGTGACTTATTTTTAAACTGCAATGTTTTCTAGTGGTATGAAAAGCTGTGTGAACTCTTGTTATATGTCTATGAAAACATCAAAATGTAGATTGAGCTTGTAATTGAAGTTGTAACTACATTCTGATGGGAATTACAACACTTATATATATATATATATACAATGTTAATATGTATATTTATAAGACCTGTGACTATTCCTTGGAAGCTAAAGGGGCGTAATGGAGTAATTAGACAATTCTGTTAAGAATATAGCCATCCTAGACCAGACAAACAGACTTTGTTTCATTGCATCTGTGTTTTCATATGAAAATGATATAAACCAAATAGCTGAGAATGAAAGAGAATAGTTCAGGAGTACTGCTTAGAATTTGTGATATGCAAATATGAATTTGTTTCTTTGCACTTTGTCTCTGCCTGATATGCTCTTAAAATTTTACCAGTTTAGATCAGGGGGAACATTTTGTTTAGATCAGAAATTAACTATAGACAAATGTTTTCTTTCTTGTAATATATTCATCCAAAAGGAATACTTTATGTTTCCTTGTGCCATTTTAAATTTCTCTGCATATTTAACAAATTATTTCATAATTAAAATACTTTTTTAATTTACTCAATTTTAAAAAGCTCAAGAATAGTCATTTATTTGCTTATTTATTAACAAATAAGAAGGTATTTATTGCCAAATAGTGACAGGCTGTTGTTATCCAACTCTAATTGGTTAGACTGCTCTGTTACATACTGTCATTCATGTTTATAATTTTTTAGATTATGAACAAGAGTAAAGTAACATTAAAATTCTCAACTGGGTAATCTAGGGTGGTATTATGTGTTTTTGTTATAATTTAATCTGTTTAGTGGCAATGGTGTTATAGCAGATTTAAGATTATTATATTTTTAGATTAAAGATACATTCAGTGGTGGACAGTACAACTGATCCAAATACGGTACCCCCTTTCTATTGTCTTCCTTTACAGGCTACAAAAGCAAAATTAAGTTCTATAACCACACATAAGCATTTTCCAAAAATGGCCTTTGTAGTCATACAAAAGTAACGTTACCTACACTAAGCTAAAACTTTTCCCTGATGTAATCAGCTATTACCTTCACTATATGTGTATGTGTGTGTGTGTGTGTGTGTGTGTGTGTGTGTGTGTGTATTTTATTGATATATATATATATATATATATATATATATATATATATATATATATATATACATATATATATATATATATATATATATATATATATATATATATATATATATATATATATATGGGTCTAGGACACATGATCGACTAGCATATGTCCGAATCACAAAACATCGAACACACATACTTGAAAGCGCTTAACATCAAAAAGATCTTCCGTGTATGTGTAGTTCAAAAAAAAAATCTACGTTCCTGCAGGGGGGCTTTGCCCCCCTGCACCCCCACACCCCCCCTACTTTATTATTCTCACTCCGAGATCACACTACAGTGGGGAAAAGGGAATTTCCCTTACCTGCACCGTAGTTTGATCTATGAAACAGGCACACATACACGGAAGCGCTTGTCGATGTTAAGCACTTTCGTCTATGTGCGTTCGATGTTTGGTGATTCGGACATATGCTAGTCGAGCGTGTGTCCGGATCCCATATATATATATATATATATATATATATATATATATATATATATATATATATATATTGCTTCATTTCAAAACCAATCTGTCTTAGTTAATAGATAATTACTATACAGGAAAATATGTTTTACTATTTTACATAAAATACCATCACCATACAAATGTGATCTATCAACTCATAAGCAGTATAGCAATCCATCATACAAGTCAAGTCGGATCATAGTATTAGCAAAAATAAGTAAGAAAATGTTTCCAGATCAAAACGAACCACAATACAATATTTTACTCATTGTGTCCTTAAACTGTAAGAACATTATGCCCCCAGAATGCAAGTCTTCTAGTAATACCATGTTATTAGCACTGCAGTGCACTTTCCTGTGGAATATGTTATGCTGTTCACTGCTTAGATTTATAAGGAGCATAGATAGGCAGGAATGTGAGAACTGGATCAAAATAAAACAAAACATTACTGAAGACTTTCGTTAACTGAATATCTTGAATGTACTGAAAGATGAGCAACTTATTGTCTGTTTGCCAACTTCCTTGCATTTTCTCATTTGCATTACTACATATCTTTAACCGTGACTGCTGCAGTCCAGTGAAAGTCAGCATTGGGCATCAACAAATTCCTGTTTACATAGGGATTGTTCACAGTTGTTGTTTGCTATAATTAATATCAGTATATGTAATAGAGCCTCCAGACTCATTCTTTGTTTTCTTTAAATGATTTATAATTTTATGGACAAGGTCATAATTTTGATTATCTGTCTTGTTCAAGCATTGTCGTGGCATGTTGATGGAAATGGTCATCAGGTAAGTAAACTTACCTGGTAAACAAATCCCCAACACTGGTCCAGTAATCAAGGAGCCTCAGTCCTCACCACTAGCTCCAGTGGGGGACGTACACTTGGGAGGATGACAAGTACACACAGTAAAGTGAAATTTCCCTTAAGAGCACACACAGATCACAATCAGTCTAGGGCTGGTTTCTCCCTCTTTCTCCAGATCCCCAATAAGACTCCCCACTGGCACAGCTATAGAGTTGAGATCTCCGCTGAGTGGTCAAGTTAAGACCTCCAGCACCCTCTCTGTCCAACCAGTGCTTCGTGTTCCTGCCCAAGTAGCTGACACACACACACACACACACACTTTGAGATTTGATTTATATACAAACACACACACACCTGGGGAAGGCTGGCACAGGTTTACTAGCTATGGCCCCTTCTGTCAGGCTATAAGGTAGTTCCAGCTGCAACCAGCCACTGCTTATCAGCTACTTAAAGCCATTAACAACGAGAGAGATCAAACCTACTGTGTAATGTTACTATTAATCCAAATGGTAGTTTGACCAAAAGCAAGGCTATTTAGGAGTGGCCTTTACAGTGTCACCAAATACATATGCAAGTACTCTCAGAGCTTAAATATGTCTCACAAATATCAGTCACAAAGATAGGATTAAATATATTTAATAATAAATAATAAAAGAACAAGACAATACTTAGCAAACAAACACAGTTACTTCAGTTCAAAATCACAGGAAATATTTTAAAACATTGCAGGATAGTCTCAAATAAACACAGAAAACATCTAAACTAATCTTTACTATATTTCTAACTATATCTAAAAAAGATACTATGCCCTAAATCTTACTTATAGCAAGGCAAGTGCAGATGATGATGATGAGTGGTTGTTCTTGCTAGGTCCAAGACAAAATACAAAATGCACAGTCTCTGAGAGAGTCATACCTCCCAACCATACAGAATTACTTGGTTTTACCGAGTTTTGGGTCCAAATGAAGGGGTGCCACAATTCCTGAGTGCACCCCTTCATTTCCAATTTCTTTTGAATATCACGCTGCCGGAGCCGATGTCATCACATGAGCGATGACATCAGCTTCATCAGGGCTATCAGCCAGTCAGAACTGAGCTCACATCATCATTTCCAGCTCTAAATGTGAGTGGGAAATCTTAGCAGCATTTCGTTTGGGGAATCAAGTGGATTAACAGAAGTGTGTGTATGTGTGTCCTGAGTGCACCCCTTCATTTCCAATTTCTTTCAAATATCACGCTGTCGGAGCTGATGTCATCACATGTGCGATGACATCAGCATCATCAGGGCTGTCAGCCAGTCAGAACTGAGCTCACGTCATCATTTCCAGCTGTACATTTTTACTGTACAGTTTATAGCGTTGAACTCCTTGTGAATCCCACATCTCATCTTCATAAGTTCTTGATATAGTTGTGTGTTAAGCCTATTCTGCACTACCTTTTTAGTACATATTACTTGCCTAGACAGCTTTGCTTTTTATTTTTTATGACAATTGCTGCATAGTTTGTTGCTTGAAACAGTTGTGAGTTTTAAATCTTGCCTAAAAAGTGTATGTTACTGTGCGCCAATGTGTTACTATACTACTTATTAAGTGCAATTTTTCTCTCTGTTTTCTCTCCTCTTCTCCAGCTTTTTCCACTCTACAATACCCTCTGTGTCTACGCCTGGCTTGGATGCCTACACCCAAAATAAAATATAGCAAACTCCACGGCTTCAACCCTTGTATGGGAATAGAACTAAGCCCTTCCTAGAAGGTGTTGAGAAAGTATGTACTACGGTTGCTAAACCTCTGTATTAATACAGATACCCAAAGGCCGACCAGGTGTTCAGTAAGCTCCCCTACCAGGAAATCCAGCAGCCTACTTATTTATTTTCTTATTTCTTCTCAAGTTCCCTTTTTCCCCTCAACTTAGCCCAGTTAGGGATCTGCCTCGGTGGAGCTACAGGTGCACTACTGCATTTATCCACTAGGTGGCACCCTCCCCCCATTATCCTCAATTTCTTACATTTTGTTGTTTCTCTTCTCTGTAATATTTTATACAAGCTCTGCCTTCCCTTTATTTTTCTATCAATACTTGACTTTAAACATTGTAGCTCACTCCATTCTGCTAAATCCCCTGTCCCCAGTACTTACCTTTCTGCACTTCAACAGTCCACTGATAGGTTTCCTGCTCTCTTCCGGCCTTCCTGGCTCTTCCCGCTCCATTCGCCCTATGGGCTCACTCCGCTCCCCTACCCTGACCCCAAATCCCACCCACCCCAGTACATCTAAATTTATTTCCCCCCTATTTCTCTCTCCTCTCTTACAACCAATCCAATCTCTTCTAAACCCTCCCCTTCCTCTCTGTAACCACTCCCCCTACAATCTTCTCTGTAACCACTCCCCCTATTTTTTTCAAACTCCCCTTCACCTCTACTTACTTTCCTACCACTACCATCATGCTATTCCTTCCTCCCAAAATCATTCAACTGTCTTCCTTCCTTTTCCTACTTATCTCCCTATACCACATCACTTCCTATACTCATATCCACTTACTCTCTCCTCCTCTTATTCCCCAACACCACCCTGTCTCTCATTACCACAACATATCCACTTCATTAATTCCCTCCTTTCCATTACTCTTCATGAAAATTAAGCTTTTTCCTACTTCAGATGTAAACCTTAAATATAAACCACACTTTTACCAGCCACCTCCATCTACAAACAAAACTAAAAAGAACCTTCTCCATCCCACAATCATTCACTTAGCTGGAGACATTCACCCCAACCCAGGTCTTACCCTTCATCCCACAAACCCCCCTAACAACTACAAGAAATCCTCTAACAAACAACTCAAATTCCTTACCATCAATGCCCAAAGCTTAAACAATAAACTATCCCTCTTCCATGCCTGGCTCAATCATAACTCCCCTGATATAGCAGCTATCACTGAAACCTGGCTAAAACCTCACATTAATGACTCTGAGTTCCTTCCCCCAGGATTCCATTCTCTACGATGTGACCGACCTAATAAAAGAGGCGGTGGTGTTGCTCTAATCTACTCCGACCTCTTGTCCATTACTCCCTACCCAAACCCTATCCCATCATTCAATAACTCTGAACTAGTAATTGGCCTACTAAAAATGAACAACCATAAAATTATCTGCATCATCTGTCTCTATATTCCTCCAGGCAACAATACTAATACTCTAGAAGACATCCTATCCTGGACTTCCTCTAATATTAATCTAGAAACCTTCATTTTAGGTGATGTAAACATCAATTGGAGTAAAATCTCAAATCCAAATCCCTCAATAACTATCAGCCTATTTAATTTCTCCCAACTCATTAACTCCACTACCAGACCAAACAAAGCTAATCCTCCTGGCTCCATTCTTGATTGGATTCTCGTATCTCATCCTAACAAAATCATAAAATCTGACACCTCTCCAGACCCTCTAGGAGACCACCTCCTTGCTTATGCCATACAAGCTACTCCCCCCCACTCCCACCACTACACGCACACTCTAAACCTCTCTAACTTTAACCCTACCTCCTTCTCTGACTCACTTAAACTTATCAACTGGAACCCTTTAAAACTACTACCACTAGATGAAGCTGTCCACTATTTCAGTTCAACATTTTTAACAGTCCTTAACTCTCTAGCTCCACCTAGAACTATAAGACTCAAGGCAAAAACCTCCCCTTGGCTCACCAAAGATACAAAAAAGCTAATGCCCCTAAGAGATAAAAAGTGGAAAACCTACCATAAACTCAAACAACCTGAAACACTCCTTAAGTACAAGCAGTTAAGAAACCTCACCAAGAAACAAATCATTAAAGACAAAAAATCTTACTACATCCAACTTCAAGAAAACCATGCTAGAAACCCCAAACAATTCTGGAATCCCATCAATTCACTCCTCAGACCTGGCACTAAAAACAACCCTTGTCCAGACACCAGCAAAACTGACCTAGAAACAGCCTCACTATTTAATTCCTTCTTCACCTCTTCCATTGCTGAACTAACTAAAACATTTCCTAACAATCACCTATCTCCTGCCACTATTCAATCTTCCTCAAACTGTTCTTACCCACCCTCTTTCAAACTAAAACCAGTATCTACAGACCAAATAAAGAAACTCCTTCATAAACTAAAGCCCTGCTCCAATGCCCCCGATAACATCCCATCTGCCTTCCTAAAAATTGCTTCTGACTCTATTGCTCTTCCCATCAGCATCCTAATCTATAGGTCTTTACTTGAATCCTACGTACCCAAACTATGGTGTACCGCTTTCATCCTACCTCTCCACAAAGGTGGCAAAAGCTGTACAGTCACAAATTTCTGCCCTATTGCCATTCTCTCCCCTATATCCAAAATCCTAGAAAAATGTATCCATTTACAACTTCTGCCATTCCTCACCCAACACCAACTTCTCTCTCCTACCCAACACGGCTTCCACCCAGGACTCTCCTTCCTTCACTCAGTTAACTCTGCCCGTGACTCTGGCAATATAGTATCTACTGTCCTTCTAGATTTATCCAAAGCTTTTGATACCATCTCTCATACCCATCTCCTAAACCACTTATCAAATCTCCAGCTTGGCTCAGAATCCCTTTCCTGGTTTTCCAGCTACCTTTCTAACAGATCCCAAGCAGTAAAATGGGGCCAAGCAACCTCTACTTTTCTTCCTACACCTACCGGAGTACCTCAAGGTTCCATACTCAGCCCACTACTATTCGATATCTTCATAAATGACTTCCACAAGGCCATCCCCAACACAACTATTGTACAATATGCTGACGATTCAACATTAATCTGCTCCGCCCCAAACCTAACAGACCTCCAAGCCCTAACCCAAAGTGTCTTCTCAACCACTGAAAACTGGATGCTACAAAATCACCTCTCCCTAAATGCCAATAAAACTAAGATACTCCTTTTCTCTCCCTCTAGATCCTCCTCTCTTGACAAAAAGTCATTCCAAATCTCTAGCCTCAATAACTCCCCTATCGAAATCGTACCCTCCTCCAAACTTCTTGGAGTCACAATCGACGACCAACTAAAATTTAATTCCCATATCCAACTGAACATTAAGAAAGCACACATAAAACTAGGTCTACTTTATAGAAACAACCACTTCCTCTCTCCTCATTCCAGACTAACCCTTGCCTCTACCTTCCTCCTTCCTACCCTCCTATACGGTGCCCCCCCCTGCTCACTAATGTTTCATCCTCTCTTACCACCAAACTAAAGCTATACTACAACAAAGTCGCTAGATTTGCCACTAACGCCAAATCCTGTTCTCATCACTGCTCCTCCCTTCACTCCCTAAACTAGCTTGAACTTCCCAATCAACTTAACCTCATCCAACTCACCACAGTCTTCAAACTACTTCTACACCCCTCTAAATGCCCTGCCCTTTCTAATATTCTGCACCCTTATACCCCCCTCAGACCACTTAGATCTTCTAAACACAACCTGATCACAGTTCAAAAACCCCAGCACCCTGCTGGCCAGCTTCTCTTATCCTTTACACTTACTAAAAAATGGAATGCCCTGCCCTTGTCACTTAGGACATGTTCCAACCTAAATAACTTCAAAACTCAGCTTCATTCCTACCTCTATCATAACAGAATCTGCGACTGCACTCTTCTGCCTAGAAATCCTAAACTTTCTACTCCATTTGCCCCTGACTAACCTCCTCCTATTCTTCTTCCTATTCCCTTCTAAATGTATTACACTCAGTGACCTACATAGTAAAACATACTCATCATGGGTCGCCTTTCTCCCTAAACAAAATTGAAACTACCTGATATTTGTAATTCGGACTGCTTATGACTATGCATGTTCATTGTAATTATTTTTGTAATTCAGAGTGCCTATGACTTTGCATGTTCATTAATATTCCCTATATAACTACCTTATTATTTGTAATTCTGAGTGCCTATGACTTTGCATGTTCATTGAAATTATTCTTGTATTTCAGAGTGCCTATGACTTTGCATGTACATTTATATTACCTTTGTAATCAAAATATTTGAACTGTAATAATTTCTTGTTTTGGAGCTTTTCTCCCTGGGCCTCCACTGAAAATAGGCTACCAATGCCCAGTGGACCTCCCTGGTAATCAAACTGAAATGAATAAATAATAAACGCGAGTGGGAAATCTTAGCAGCATTTCATTTGGGGAATCAAGTGGATTAACAGAAGTGTGTGTATGTGTGCCCTGAGTGCACCCCTTCATTTCCAATTTCTTTTAAATATCACGCTGTCGGAGCTGATGTCATCACCTGTGCGATGACATCAGCTCCATCAGGGCTATCAGCCAGTCAGAATTGAGCTCACATCATCATTTCCAGCTGTAAATGTGAGTGGGAAATCTTAGCAGCATTTCGTTTGGGGAATCAAGTGGATTAACAGAGAGTGTGTGTGTGTGTATGTGTGTGTGTGTAAATGCCCCCATGTAATACACCTGGTGGCTAAAGGCATTCAGGCTCAAACCCTGTACCTTTGGTACAGGGTAAAAAGAGCCTAAAGTCCCTAGCCACCACCATTTCTGAGCTTTGTCCAGATGTTTTCTGCTAAGAGTCGAGAGCTATGGTGAGTCTCCATATAAGATACAGCCTCTCTCTTTCACTAACCACTATTACATGTATTAATCTCAATACTTCTTGTTTTGATAATACAATTTGCGTATACATTTAAAGGTCATGTTCAAAGTGGTAAAATGGAATGTTGTATTTGTATTCCGTTTATGCCTTATGGGCCACAATTGTTGATGTTCAGTATTTATTTGTGTCTTATTTTCACATAAATAGCGATTTTTTTATGAACATAAAACTTAAAAAAAAAAGTTTGGAGGCTCGGCTAAAAGGATGTTTCTACCCTCCCACACCTGCAACTGAGAAGGAATGGCATTAAATAATTATATCAATCTGTGTGCAGTTCTCTAGTCTCAATGCATGGTTTATGATAATGGGGTGTCAGTCACTATGCCTTGCCATGCAATGCAAGCAAAAGCACAAATGAAAATGATAACATGGTCACAGAAAGAGTACTCTAACAAAAATGTTTGATGAATAATAATCCATCCATAACCCATTTTCCCCATTTTTGCACATGTGGTCGGGGTGTCACTTCAACAGTGGCTAGCACTGCTGCTAAGTGAACAGAATTTGTACCCCCCCATTATTGGCTTTGTTGTTTGTCCAGGTTTTTTTGTGCTAAGAGTTGAAAGCCATGGTGAGTGAGAAGTGAGAACTGTATTCCCCCATTATTGGCTTTGTCCAGGTTTTTTATGCTAAAAGTTTGAGAGCTATGGTGAGAAGTGAGAACTGAATTCACTAAATGATAGCCATTAAGTTTCAGTCCTCCTATTTTTAGGGAACTGCTGATTTAGCATAGTGGTATGTTGCTCTGACTGTAAGTGCATAGGGTCCTGGGTTCAAGCATTACGAGTGAAATGCACGGTGGTAACACAACATTTTATTCTAGCAAATTTCCAAAATGATACAAGCAATGTTTAAAATTTGTCCCTGGTAAGTCCCTAGCCACCACCACTTATGAGCTTCGTCCAGGTATTTTGTTCTAATAGCTGAGAGCTATGATGAGAAGTGAGAACTGAATTTGTATTCCCCCATTATTGGTATTGTTTATCCAGGTTTTTTGTACTAAGAGGTTGAGAGCTATGGTGAGAAGTGAGAACTGAATTCACTAAATGATAGCCATTACGTTTCAGTCTTCCTTTTTTCAGGAAACTGCTGATTTGGCATAGTAGTATGTTGCTCTGACTGTAGTGCCTAGGGCCCTGGGTTCAAGACTTGCCAGTGACATGCATGGTGGTAACACAACATTTTATTCTAGCAACTTTCCTAAATTAAACAAGCAATGTTTAAAATGTGTCCCCAATTTTTGACCTTTTACCCCCCCCCCAAAAAAAAAATTATAGTTGAAAATAAGTGCAAGAAGCTGTGCAAGATGCCTATGGCTTACACCACTGTCATTCTATTTATAGTGTGGGTGTGGAAGTGGACTTTTATGATGGAAATGTTCTGAATTAGGCAGTTTTGTCATTACTTGTTCATGCATTTTGTTTCATTACCTACAGTATGGCCTACTGGAAAAATTTTCAAATAATACATTTAAAATTTACAGTATGTTGTATTATATATGCAAGGAATAAAACTTAAGAAAATCTGGAAGGTGTATCAAAGAAAAGAACACATGTATGTTTCTTGTTTTGTGTGCAAGGGGCCAGTGATTTGAAAACAGCCCAAAGGTAATCTTTATCCACCACTGGCCAGATGCATTTTCTTTGGATGTGGTGTGTGGGTTTCAATGCTATTTCAATGAATGTGAGTTTCAAGGGCAGAGAAGTTTTAATGCCAAGTCTATTTTCACTGTGAGACAGTATTGCTTTGTTTAGCAGATTTCTGTTAGTGTCTATGCATTGTTTTGCTGCAAAATGTAAAAATAAAATCCAAATAATCATTGTAGAAGTAAAACAGTATGCACACATTAGTGTTTATGGTAAATGGGGCGATATCACCAGGTAATGGGACATTGGAATGGCTGCAGGGGGACTCTGGTGCCATATGTTGGTTGCCTGTTCTTCAGTTTGCATTTGAAAGTTGGTATCCCACAATTCCATTGGGGTGGGTGGGGTTACATAATTATGTATGCAAATTAGATGTTAATCAGCATACAGATTTGTACCTATTTTTCATGGGCCTTGTCCAGATTTTTGATGTTTCCAGGTTGAGAGGTATGGAGAGAGTTGTTAAATCAATATCAAATATTACTGCTGGGTTAGCTTGGATGGCATCACTTTTTGTCACCTGACTTCAGTTCCTAGGCTAAAACAGAAACTAACAGAATTTAACATCTCTGTGTTAAAAATATATATTTCTCAGATGTTTGCTCAGATCCTGAAATTCATAGAACAATAAAACACCTTTTCCATTTTAAACCTAATAATTACTTCTCTTTCAAGACAATACAAAAACTTCTAGCTCTTAACATTGTGTCTGCTACACTGAAACTGAGAGAGAACTTTTACAACACAATTGTAAAGCAATGTATTAATGTCAGCATATTTTCTTGAAGTTTTGCAAGTTAACCCTTTTATGTTCCAGTGTCAACTGTTAAAACATACATTTGCACAGGTATATAGTTTATGTGCATTTCTGTTCTAGGTGTTACATTTTAGCTTAGTACATAACATACAATTCTTTATAAATCATATCAATATTCACAAATGACATAAAATTATTTACAAAATTCCAGATAGCTGGGCTGGCAATATTTCTCTATATCACAGCCACTTACCTTGAAAGCATCCATCCTGGGGTTGGTCAACTATACACATTTTAACCGGACCATACAGTATATAATATCTAAGCTTATGAAGTGCATAGAGTGAGTGGCCAATGCTGACTGATTCCTGCTTGGGTGATACCTAGAAAAATGTAGGTATATGGCTACATGTGTAAGGCTATAGTGGATACATCCTGCTCAGAGGTGTACCAAATAGGTAGGGTTGGTATGTGTTAGGTTCATAGGTTCATAGGTTTATACTAGGCTATCTGCCCTAAGGCATTTATAAGCCTAGCCCAAATTTTTGTGGCTTTATATGAAAAAATACTGTGCCCATTAGTTTGTTGTGCCTCTGCGCAGCAGTGACACAGAGATGATTCCCGGAGTAAACCTACGATCTCCCATCCACAGGTCTAGATTTCTCCTGAACAGAGTCAGCGAGGTGCTCTGCCTCACATGGACCGGGATTTTATTCCACAGCATAGGGAGTCTCTGAGTGATAAATCTATCCCTCCAGCACGTCCTATTTATATCCGTGCTAAGGTTTAAGTCGCTTGCTCTAGTGGTTTTGGTGGATTTGGATTTTTTGAGGTGGAGCATGTCCATTAATTCGGGTTGGACATGGCCTTGTATGTCAGGCACATGTCACCTCTGAGCAGACGGTATGAGTAGAGCTGGAGTTTCTTCAATCTGGCAGCATATGACAGATTTTGGAGTACCTTTATCCTTTTGGTGAGGAACTTTTGGGGTCTCTCCAATTGCTGCAGATGTCGGGTGAGATACATCCCGATTGGGGCATTGTACTCGATCATTGGTCTGATAAGTGAAGAGTACAGGGGAACAATGACCTCACTAGATCTGGATGTGAATCCCTTCATGATCAGGTGGGCAATGTAGAAGGTCTTTCTAACCACTTTAGCAATGTGAGTGTCAAAGAAAGGCCACTGTCAACCTGGGTCCCCAGGTCCCTGATAACCTCTTCTGTGCTTAGTGGATTGCCACCTATATGGTAGCTTGGGGTTACCTTGTTTTTCCCGTATGACTATACATTTTTGGCGTTTAACTTCAGGCCATGGCTCTGGCACCAGCTATCTGTTTCCGTGAGTCCCTTCTGAAGGATATCCGTGTCCGATGCACTTTCCACTATGGCCCAGTTTGCAGTCGTCTGCAAACTTTGTCAGCCAAAGTCCTCCCATGCTGGCCTGTACTTCTGAGAAGTAGATGCCAAACAATAGGGGCCAAGGACCGAGCCCTGTAGGACACCACTTGTGACCGGCTTGGAGTCTGACACAGCGCCAGCAACTCTAACCCTGTGGGTTCTGTCCTTAAGCCAGTTTGCAACCCATCTTGTGACATATGGGTTTACATTTAAGCTGGTAGTTTTTCTACAATACCCGAGTGGGGTATTGTGTTGCAAGGTCAAGGTAGGCTGTATGGACTGCCTTTCCTCATCAATGGCCTTGGTGACTGTTTCAAGAAGTCGACCAAGTTCAAAAGGCATGATCTTCCCTTGACAAAGCCAAACTGGGTCGGGTCCAATGTCTGCAAGTCCCTATATCTTTGTTTATGAGCTCCATTATGATCCTCTCCATAGCTTTGCAGACTAGACTTGTTTTACCAGGGTCTGTAGAGGCCACCTTTGTGGAGTGGGACCACAGTTGCCGTGACGCCACTCCTTGGGCACATATCCTGTGGTAAGGCTGAGATTAAACAGCTGCCTTATGTGCGGGTTAATTCCTCATTTAGCTCGTGTAGCACACAGCCGGGGACACCATCCGGTCCCATTGATGCTGTGTTTTTAGCTTTAGAGAGAGCAGCTTTCACCTGCGCATTTGAGATGTCCGGGAGGCTACACTCGGCTGGGATAGTTATCTCTCCTTTAGGGGAGAGGGGTGAAGTTTGCACTGAACCTGTCTGCCAGTATGTTGGCAATGTCTGTGGGTTCAGTGATTTTTGTATCATTTTGGACTAATTCTGAGCATATCTGGGAGTTTCCACCCAGGTTCCTAACATAGCTGAAAAAGGCCTTATGATTGTCCTTTGAATCCATGGCAATTTTCTCTCAAAATTGGCCTTAGTTGATTTTATGAGTGCTCGTAATTTTTACTAATAATGATCAGGGGTGACTTCCTTTATGGATTTTGTTCTATCATGTAATAGCTTTCTCCTCTTAATGTAAAGTTTGTTAATGGGTGGGGTCCACCAGACTGGACGTTGCCCTTTGTGGAAAGAGTCTTGGTTTTATTTGGGATTGCCTGATCCATGCAGTCCTGGAGGTGTTCATAGAAGGCATTTGTAAGGGCTTCCAGCTTGGGTTGTGGTTTCCTCTGGCTCAGGGGCCTTGAAGGATACCACACCAGTCTTGAGTAGTGTGAAGTTTGCTTTAGAGAAGTTCTTCACTATGGTCTTTTTGTTTGGGGTGGGGCGGATGTGGATTTCCAGTGAGTTTAGTTTATGATCAGATCTCACCAATGAGGGATATACTTCGTGTAGAGCATTTTGTCCCCATGTTTGTGACAATGAGATCTAGTATATTTTCTCCTCTCGGAACAGTGACTAGCTGTTCCATGGCATTTGAATTTATGAACTCCAGGAACCGTTGGGCTAGAAAGTTAGGGCTTGAGTAATGTTCCCAGTCTATATTCGTAGTTGAAGTCACCCAATATGATGGTGTTTGGAGATACATTTATACCCTCCAGTGTCTTCAGGAAGGCTGTGTGGGGTTCCTGAGTTTGAGAGGGTGGCCTGTAGCATGCTACAATTTGTAGAGCAGTTTTGCCTATGGTTAGTTGCACCTGGATGGTTTCGAGCTTTGCATTGCCACCAACCTGGAGGTGTGGGTATCCTTTATGAATATGGATACACCCCTCCTTTTGTGGTGTGGTCCGGGTTTTGGGGCGGAACGCATGATATGTGGTAAAACCTAATAGTGCCGGGTGCTCTCAGGAGCCTTGAACCAGGTTTCAGTTACAGCACAGACATCGATGTTCTCCATACTGAGAAGGGCCTCGTGCATTTTGAGATTTAGACTTCTGGCATTGAGCAGCATTACCCTCAGTTTCTTCCCATTTTTGTTTTCTAGGGTGGTAGGTTTAGAATTTGAGCCTTGCCTAAAAAGGCACTATGGGGTGGCAAGAGCCTTAGCCAATATCCGAATCCCAGGGTGACAGGTGCAAGCCGCAGCGTGGCTTGTCAAGCATGTCATCCCAGGCAGACAGACACTGGATCCCCTTTGAATGACACCAGACATTAAGCCAATTGTTAAAGCTGATCATCTTGTCTCTATATTGTGGCATCATTCTTGGTGAAGGAAGGATACTGCTCAGGGTTAGGGTCATACCTGCCTGGGCTACATAATCAGAGAGCTCCTCTATGTCTCTTTTCATGTAGTCCAGGGAGGTACGTCTCAGGTCGTTCACACCAGCATGGACAATGACTGTGTCATATTTGTACTTGCCGTGGAGTGACCCAGTGCTTGTGTTATGTGGTGGATTCTAGCCCGATAGGCAGCTTACTGTGACCCTCTCCTTGTTCAGCCTGGTGAGTGGGACGTCAGTGTGTCTGACTATGGAGTCACCTATGACAAGTATGTTTGATGTTGTATTTGGCCTTAAGGGCTGTGACTGCTTTGCACACTGCTTTTGTGGTTTATGTGTTGCTTGTGGGGTGTCTTGAGGTAGCAGTTGTTTGGGTGTCTGCTTTGGAGGCCTCTGCTGTTTAGGTAAATTTTACTCAGAGCCTCCGAGTATGTCTTTGTGTGTTTATGTGTTTGATTCAGTGGAGTGGTAGCATTATGTGAGGCTGGTTTTGTGGTGTGTGTAGTTGCCTTCTCCTCCTGTCTGGTCTTGCCAGTCCTGAGTTGAGAGAGCTCAGCCTCCAGTTTGGCTAAATAGCTGCATCTCTCAAGTATTTGTGTTATGTGGGAGGAGGAGAGGGTTGTCTGTGTACATGAGGCAGTTATAACATTGCCTCAAGGTTCCCAGATTCACCAGCTGGACCGAGAGGAGATTGACAACTGACCTTTGGACATGCTAGAATAATATTGGGAAATCCTTAATTGAAAACAAGGGCCAGTGGGGAGTGAGGGTGTAGTGCTTTTAATTTTAGTGCTGACTTATATAATTGCTTTAGTGAGCAAGTGCCAGGTAACTTGAGTGCAATGTGTTACAAGTAACTAAATGCAAAATGACAAACAGTAACTTTCTTTCAAGTGAAACAAGGAAATAAGTACAGTAAGCAATGCAGATATCACTAGTGATCCACAGAAGCTGAGAAGTTGCGTATTAGGTGGAATTAGCTTCCAGGGAAATAACAAGCAAACAAACAACAAGCATATAAACAAAGCTAGATTCAGCAGGCCTGGATCTAGTCTATGCTAGAGCAAACAAGGTGAACCAATTTCAGTAAGATACAGTTCAAATATTCAGGCACTATAAACCTTTAACCAGAAATTCCCAGCTCAGAAGGGCAGAGTCCAGCCTCTTCTCCCACAAGAGTGCAGACCACGAACCTTCTTAATGTAAAATAACTGGCCTGAAGCCCAAGTGCCTAAACCAGAACTAATACACTTGGATACTGGGCTCTCAATCAGCAGTTCCCAACTTAGAAGGATGAAAGCTACCTGTCCTGCCACCACAGTGCTTGCCACAAACCTTCCTAATGTAAAACAACTGGTCTGAAGCCCAAGTGCTTAATCCAAAAGACTTGAATGATAGCTACACTTTAATCAAGTTACAACCAAGCAGTAATAAATACCATTGAATACTTTAGAGAATGTCTGGATTAGTGCTCAAGTTACACAAACAAAGCTAGATCCAGCAGGCCCGAATCCAGTCTATGCCACAGCAAACAAGGCACCAACTTCAGTAAGAAACAGTTCAGATATGCATGCACTATAAGCCTTTAACCAGAAATTCCCAGCTCAGAAGGGCAGAGTCCAGCCTCTCCTCCCACAAGAGTGCAGACCACGAACCCTCTTAATGTAAAATAACTGGCTTGAAAGCCCAAGTGCTTAAACCAGAATTAATACACTTTTAGAATAACAGACACTGAGCCCTCAATCAGCAGTTCTCAACCTAGAAGGATGTAAGCTACCTGTTCTGCCACAACAGTGCAGACCACAAACCCTCTCAGTGCAAAACAACTAACTGGTCCGAAGCCCAAGTGTTTAAACCAAAAGGCTTAGAATGAGTTACACCAAGCAGTAATATATACAATTGAGTATTTTAAGATGATGCAAAAGTAAAAAGAAGTAGGTAAAAACACAAGTACAGTAAAAGCAGATGAAATTTATTTATTTATTTATTTTTTTTTTTTTTTTTTTTTTTTTTTTTTTTTTCTGAACAAGTGCTGAAATCAAAGAAACAGATTTGAGTGCTGAAACTAGAAAACTGGCTAGTTATAAGAAAAAAACAAGCTAGAAGGCTTCCCTCAAACACAGAAGGGCTTGGGGGCTCAGAAGCCTACAAATAGTCTGTACCACTTAACAAGAAAGGCAGGAAATAAGCTTAATTTTTTTTTTTTTTTTTTTTCTATTTCCCAGATGCTCTCTTTGTACACAGTAGGAGTGCCTGAAATCAGAATATGATCTCACTGCACTCAGTTGAGTGAGCAAATGAGATGGGCCCAGAGGCAGGCTGAGGGGCGGGCAGTTTCAATACCACAAGATTAACACCAAAACAAAAACAGGGCGGGTGGGAATAACTGAAGAGCAGAATAACTTCAGTTAAAAATTCCTTCAACACTCCTTCATACACAGTTTAAATCAAATTAAATACTGTATAATACTGTATTTTTTTTTTTAAAAAAAAGTGCAGATATAGGTACTTAAATTGGGAAAATGTGTGGTGGCATGCATGTTCCCTCTCGAGCAGCAATTTTGGAAATCACAAGCCACTGATGAGGAGGGAGTTGGGGCTTAAACCCCAGTCTGTAGCATGAATATGATGGCTCCCTCTATCCTTACCCCAAGAGACTGAATGGGTCCTTGGACATTGTAAAGGTTCATAGGTTCATAGGATGATGCTAGGCTATTGGCCCGGATGCCCTTATAATCCTACCCAAGAGCTTCATCCATGTTTCCTCAAAGTCAGCACCTGTTTTTCCTGTCCAGCAGGGACACAGGTGGGATCCCAGGGGTATGTTTTCTGTTTCCCATCCAGTTGTCCAGGATCCTCTTAATGAGAGCTAGAGAGGTAATCTGCTTGACATGGAGAGGGAGTCTATTCCACAGATGGGCGAGTTTTGGGACACAAATCTATCCCACCAACAAGTTCTGCTAATGTCACAGACAAGGTTAAGGCCTTGCGTGTAGGTTGCATGACTGGGGTTTGTCTTACAAATATGCAGCAACTCCATCAAGGCTGGGTCTGAAATGGTCTTGTATGCCAGACAAAGGTCACCTCTGAGCAGTCTGTATGAGACTGAGTAGAGGGACAGGGTTTTTAGGGTGTTTGAGACCCTGGATTTTCCTGGTCAGGAACCTCTGTGTTCACTCCAACTGCTGCATGTGCTTGACAAGATACATGCCAAAGTGGGCATTGTACTCGATAATGGGTCTGATAAGGGAGGAGTACAGGGATGTTATGACTTCCTTTTTCCTGGATGAAATACCCTTATTTATGATGTGGGCCATGTAGAAACCCTTCCGTACAATGGAGGCAATGTGTTGGCCAAAACTCAGGTTGCTATCAACCTGGGTGCCCAAGTCCCTCACAACTGATTGCATGTTTAGTACATTGTTATTAATGTGATAATTAGTTGGGATGACATTTTCCTCAAGGGTATAATGATGCATTTCTTGGCATTCAGTTTGAGGCCATGCCTCTGGCATCAGTCATTAGTTTGGGTAAGACCCTCTTGGAGGATGTTGACATCACTAGGGGAATTTAAGACATATGCAAACCTGGTCAGCCACATACCACTGGTTTTGGCTTGCACCTCAGAAAAGTATATCCCAAACAGTAGAGGCCCCAAGACCGATCCTTGGGGTACACTGCTTGTTATGGGTTGACTACTAGAGGTGACTTCCCCTACTTTTACTGAGTAGGTTCTATGAGTGAGCCAGTTATGTACCCATCTGGTAACATACAGGTTGATGCCTAGCTGGGAGAGTTTATCTATTATATCCGAGAGGGGAATAGTGTCGAAGGCTTTGGCTAGGTCAAGGCAGGTGGTGTGCACCATCTTCCCCTTGTCCATGGCTTTGGTGACTGTTTCAAAGAAGTCAACCAAGTTTAACAGGCGTGATCTTCCTTTGACAAAAACAAACTTTGCGGGGGTCAAGTGTTTGGAGGTTGTCAATGTCCTTGTTTATAAGGTCCATGATAATGCATTCCATGGTCTTGCAGATCAGGCTAGTTAGGCTGATGGGCCTATGATTGCTTGACTCAGTAGAAGCTCCACCTTTGTGTAGAAAGATGGCTGTGGCTGTCCTCCATTCAGCTGGGATGAAGCCAGTGCTCAGGCTTTGGTTGAATAGGTGTCTAATGGAGCAGAGAGCTCATGCCCAAGTTCATGTAGAATATAGCCAGGGATATTATCGGGTCCCATGGAGACTGTATTTTTTGCCTTTGAGAGGCCATTAAGGACCTGCTCCCTGGTGATGAGGGGAGGGGGACAGGTGCTGGAGCTGTCCTGGTTTACTGATGGGGGGACAGTGGGGTGCAGTTTTCACTGAATCTATCTGCCAGCAGGCTGGCTATATCTATGGTGTCTATGTATGTGGTGTTATTGACCACCAGTTCAGAGTAGATTTGGGTGCTGCCTTTGAGATTGTGGACATAAGTGAAGAAGGCCTTGTGATTCTCCTTGGTGGATGTGGCCAATTTGGACTCGAAGTTAGACTTAGAGGATTTCACCAGTGATCTTATTTGCTTGTTCAGACAAAGGAGAGATTGCTTCCAACTTCACACCTGCTCCTTCTTGGCCCTGCACAGCAATGTTTTTCCTTCTGTTATAGAGTTTGTTTATTGCTGCTATCCATCAGACAGGTTTACTCTTCCTTGAGGAAGATGATTTGGTCCTGTCAGGTATTGCTGAGTCCATACAGCTATGTAGGTGCTCATATAGTTTTTTGGTGTAGGCTTGGACATTAGTGCCAGTTCCAATGGAAGGGAAGGTGGCTGTGAAGCTTCTTATACCTGCTGTGAGGAAATTGTAGTCAGCTTTGGAAATGTTTATTTGTTTGACCCTGACAAGTGGGGGGGTCAGGGGAGATGGTGACTTCAAAAGTGATTGCTTTATGGTTGGATCTTACCAAGGAGGATGATACTGTAGGAGTGCTACAGTGGCTACTCATGTTGGTTAAGACTAGGTCCAGGATATTTTCACCTCTTGTACGGGTGTCGATCCGCTGATCTAATGCACTGGCATTGACGAAGTCAAGGAATCTCTGGGTATTCATGTTTGGGCTAGAGTAGGTCTTTCGCTCTATGGTTGCGTAGTTAAAGTCACCCAGGATCAGGGTAGAGGGTTGAATCTTGATGGATTCAAGTAAGTCCAGATAGGTGGAATGAGTGTCCTGAGTCATGGTTGTGGGTCTGTAGCTAGCTATGATTTGAATAGGTGTTTTATCAACAGTTAACTGCACTTGGAGTGTCTCCTGTGTGTTATAACATTTGACCAGCTTGGAGGTGTGTATGTCTTTGATAAATATTAAAACTCCACCTCCTTAGACTTTGTAGCCCTCCATTTGGGGTCTGAAAGTATGGTAGGATGAGTAACCTAGTAAGGTGGGGTGCTCTCCACAGCTTTGAACCATGTTTCAGTGACTGCACAAATGTCAGCATCCTCCAGGGCAAGGAATGCTTGCAATGAGTGCAGTTTCATGCTAAGACTCCTAGCATTTAGCAGCATGACCTTTAAATTTCATTTATAAGAAGTTTTCATGTTGGTAATTTTGTGTTCATGACTTTGCCTAAAAAGTCACTGTGGTTCATATGTGTTTACTAGGCTAACAACCACAAAGCCCATTTTAAGTCTAGTCATCCCTCCCAAATCTATGACAAGTTCTGGTACCCTTGATAAGTGCAAGCAGGGGTTTGGGAGATGAACCCTTTATAGGTTGTCTGTGTCCATTAGAGACACAGGTGCCAAGCCATGGACAGATTCCCCATTCCCCATCCAATTGTCCAAGTTACAAGCAATTGGGTTAGGGAGGATCTTTGCTTCATATGGATAGGAAGCAGGGGAGCCTGCAGAATTTTTTGCAGGGGGGAGCAAAACCAGAGCCCCCACACACAGCCCCCACATAGTCATTCCAGTGTCCCATTACTTAGCTATTCCGCCCCAGTTGCCATAACCATTGTTCAAAAATCTCAGTGTACATACTGTTTTATGCTTTACTTCTACAATGGTGACAGATATTTGGACTTAATTTACAAATTTTATTTCAAATTTTATAGCACAAACACTGATAGACATTTGCTAAGCAAAGCAATAGTCTTACAATGAAAACTGACTTGACATTAAAACTTCTCTACCTTTGAAACTCATATTCACCGAAACAGCATTGAAACCCACATTCAAGGAAAATACATCTGGCCAGTGTCGGGTTAAGTTTACCTTTGGGATTTTTTCAAATATAGGCCCCTTGCACACATTTTTAGGACCATGCAAAAGTTCTTTAATACAATCAGGAAGGTGAATTAATTATAATATATAATAATTGAATTATATCCCTTGTATAATACAGCAGCACGTGATAGAGTGTGCTTTAAATTTATAGTTTTGAACATCTTGCCAGTAAGCAATTTAACAAAACATATGAACCAATAATGACAAACTGCCCAATTCAGAACATTTCAATCACAAAAGGCCACTCAGACTTCTGTCATTAAAATCCACCAATATGAGTCAATGTGTACAATCTCTGCAAAACTTGAAGTAATCTGAATAATTCCACATTAGAGATCTGAAACAAATGAAGAGGTTGTTACTAGAAAACAACTTTATATTAAAGTGTTTCATCTACAAATTCAGTGCCTGCTGCCCTTGAAGAATAAACTGCCTATGTTACATTTAAAAAAAATGGTAAACTGCTATATTGCAAAAGAGAATGGGTGGCAAGCTGAAAAACAGGATCATAGTTACTAGGCACCTTATCCAAAGAAGGACATACTCAGGTCTGCAGCACCCTAGCCCCTTAAAATACAAATCTTCATGGTGTGGGAGTAGAACCTATAGCCTTCTGCATCAAGGTGCAAGTATGTTACCTGCTGTGCTACTAACCCTGCTTTAAAATTGTATATGACAATAGTGATACCACTTGCTGAACAAAACAGTTGTACATTTTAAGCAAACTTAGCATGAGCAGCAGTAAACATCCCTTCCCTGAAAATACATTCCACCTGCTACCTTTAAACACACACACACACACACACACACACACACACACACACACACACACACACACACACACACACACACGCCTCAACCTCTATCCGGATAAAGCATAAAATAAATAGGGACAGATTATAAATATTTCTCTCATGAACTTAGAAAATTGCTAAAAAAAATGGATTTGTGTTAGCATGCATTTTTCTAAAAGATATGATGTCTAAAACCCAAATGTCTGTCATTATTTAACAACTTCAATCCTTTTTAGGAGGAATATGGGGCAAAATCTGGACATTCTGCAAAAACCTGACAGCTGAGGGGTATGCTACCCCCCTCTTATATATACATACACACATACTCACACACACATGCACAAGGCCCCAAACTAGGGACACATTTAGAAAGTTGCTTAAATAACAGGATTTGTATTAGAGTGCATTTTCTGAAGGATATGAAATCTGAAACTCAAATGCATGCCCTTATTTAGTAACTTTAATCCTTAGCGCATCCCAGTGATTTGTCGAAAACAGACTTTTTATGAGGAACAGACCAAAAATATAAGGCAAACATTTAGACACTCTGTGAAAATCTATACAGTTGAGAGGTATGACACATACATACATCCCCTACCTCCTTAGACAGTGGATAGAACAAGTTTTGCATTAGTATGCATTTTCTGAAAGATATGAAGTCTAAAGCTCAAAGGTCTGCCACTGCCATTATTTTCTGACTTCAGTCCACAATGATTTGCCAGAAGAACACAATTTTATGAGAAACAAACCAAAAATATGAGGTAAAAATCGAAATAATTGCACCTGTCTGTGGGTGTCTTTGGTTCTGCCTTTGCACTGGATGTATCGTTAGAATTGCTGCTGGTCAGCATTAACCTTTCACCTTCCTAACTCAGTTAAAATTAAACAGACATAACTGCATAGTCTTTAATGGAACAACAACTACTGAATAAATTTAATTATTAAACTATGTAAATTCACTTGTTAGGAGTTTTCTGGATATTTTCCAGAAAACTAGCTGGCTTAGGCAATAACTCTCACTCCTGATGTCTTCAACAATGACATAACAACCTTCAACTCAGTAAGTTCAAACATGCTATATAGAACTGTATGTATGCCAGTTGACCTGTTGTGACTAAATCTGTCTGACAGTTTTCCTCTAAAATCCAGCCATCAATACAGCTCTTATAATCTATTTGCAAATGAGAGATTATGCGCTTTATTCTACAAGCATAGCAGGAGCTGCAGTTGAGCTGAGAAAAAAAATGCACTTCTTAAACATAGACTCTAGGGTGACATACACCACCTAATGTTTGGAACACAGTCAATAAATAGATATACAATGCGAGGTATGAACCCCCCCTTACTCACACTCCTACCTTCCTCTTACTTAAACACTCACACACAAACACATACAGCCCTACCTCCCTCTTACATACACACGCACACAGACCTACCTACTACTTACACACACACACACACACACACACACACACACACACACACACACACACACAAACACACACACACACAGACACACCTACCTTTACCTACCTACTTCTTACATACACAAATACACACCCCTACCTACCTACTTCTTACATCCACACACCCCTACCTACCTATTTCTTACACACACATACATCTCTTAAACACTTAAAAACACACATGCACAAACCTACTTCTCACTTGTACATTCATCTGTAGTTCAAACATCTTCTGGAATTCAAATTTCACACAGGTGAGAAAGATGAAGACGTAAACCATCAGTCGCAAAGACATAGACGATAAAAATAGGTTGCAAACACCTATTCTGTCTGTGCGACTGGATGCAAAGGGTGTTCTTAAAGTAGAAGGCCCTTAAAAAAATTTTTTTTTTTTTTTAATTAAATGAAAATTAATCTCCCAGCCAGCCAGTTCTATGGGGGTGCAAGTGCACCCCCTTGAACCTGCTTGCAGGCACCCTTGATAGGGAGCCTGTTCCAGAGATGAGGTATGTAAGTATATGGGCATTTTTATATAAGTACAGATGTTGCTCTGTGTGATAACATATCGGGAATTTTTACCAGTACTCAGAATTTCACAATAGGGAATGCCCTTCTTCTAAATATAGTTTATTGTAGAAAATTAAGACTATGAGATACTAACACATTTCACTCTATAGTCGAGGGTTTGATTCCTTTATATTCTCACTTCAACTGTCTAATCAATAAAAAAGGGTCTGCTGTCATAGATATAAACTTTCCCACTATCTCCATTACCAGCTTGGTGGATATGGGCATCCTGAGGCAATGTAGAAATTGACTCATGTTTACTGACAGTCAGCTAATTCTCAAACAAACTGATAAGGTATGTGAGAGATGCATTTACACAACATCACTTTGGGCAAAGCTCTCACATAAAAGTGCTCCTAATGTCAATCAGTAGTACACACACTGCACCCATCACACACAATTCAAAGCAAACACATAGACCCATATATGCTGAGGACTTAAATGTAACATTCTTAAACCCCAAAGACCTCCTAGATGAAGTATGCATAGCAAACACCCTCAGCAATCCCGAATGCATTCTTTCAAAACATCAGCCAAATCAACATATACTGCCACATCTCATGGAGTGTCTACTTCTGTAAGGCAAGCCACCACAGAATCCAACATTCTAGTCATTAGCAACTCCTTTGTGAGACACACTGAGGTCCTTCTCACCAGGCTGCATACAGAGAAAGTCACAGTCAACTGCTTATCAGAGATTAGGATCCGACACTCAGGTCATGGACCACAAATACCAGTATGACTCAGACACAGTCCATTTGGGTGTAAGTGACCTGAGATGTAGCTCCTTAGACTACATGAATAAAGACATCATGGAGCTCTTAGAGTATGTGTCCCAGGCTGGTATGAGCCTAGCATTGAGCAGCATTTTACCTTCTCCAAGGATGATGCCAGAATATGAACAAAAGATGACTGACTTTAATAACTGGCTTAGTCTCTGGTGTCATTCTAAGGGGGTGCAATATTTGTCCAACATGGAATGAGATGGTCAACAGACTACACTGCTTTGCCAAGGATGGTCTGCAACTCTCCCCACTAGATTTTTGAATATTAGCTAAAACATCGTCCTTCCCCATAGTACTCTTTTAGGCAATTCCAAACTGAATGTACTTCTGACATAGCAAATCAAAACCAAGAAAATCTAAAGGTATTACTGATCAGTGCTAGGAGTCTAAACAAAAAACTCCACTCCCTAGAAGCTTACTTCACCCTAGAGACTGCTGACATTTTTGCGATCACTGAGACGTGGTTTAAAGCCACAGAGAGCACGCCAACAATGCAAGGTTATGTCTTCCACACATTTAGGCCAGCTACTACACAGAAAGGGAGTAAAGGTGGAAGTGTCTCGAATTACATCAAAAATAAATATACCTCATGGCTGGTCAAACAGGATAATCCATTTGTGCTTCTCAACATTCAAATCATCATAGGAAAAATCCAATACCACTTCCTTGCAAGTTATAGGTCCCCCTCTATGACCCAGTAAACCCATACCATGTATTTAAACTTACTGGAAACACTCACCATCCGACCCAATACCATATTCATGGGTGACTTTAATTACCCCACTATTAACTGGAATCATATATGACATCAAATGTACAGGCATAGAGATTCCAGGATTTTGTAAACACAAACCCCCCTGGACCAGATTATTGATACACCAAAAAGGAGTGCAACCATATTGGATTTAATTGTCACTAATAAAGGAGAGTGCTGCACACCCCCCCAGTGTAAAATCTTTTCTGGTAAAGTCAGACCACAAAATGGTCTCCTTTGAAGTAAAAATAAAACCTGGAATTCCAGCTAATCCTGGAATATTCAGGAACTACTCTAAGGCTAACTTCCTACTATTAAAAGATAACCTGGTAAAATTTCAAGCCCCCATAAACCACGAGAACACTGCTATTTATACAGAACTGTTCACAGAAACTCTATACAAGAATGCTAATAGCTGTATAGAGGCAGCCGTACCCACCAGGAAGAAGTACAGAACTAACTCACAAAACAAGCCACTCAGGTGGAATCACAACAGTTCTGTCTGGGTATAAAGGTTTTTACTTTAACAGACATTCTAACATAAAATCAGGTGGAGTTGTTATGATAGGGATTAAAGATAGTTATAAAGCCTGTAATTATTACATGATCAGTGATAACACCAATACTACAGATTGTATGATGGTGACAAATAGACAACCCTCGAACATACAATTGCTGGAGTGTACAGACCGCCAAAGTGAGTGCTGATGACCTAGAGGAATTCATCCATTTCTTGCATGAAACACAGGAGAGAAGAACAATATTATCTGGGGACTTAAATTTACCAGAAACAGATTGGAATAATATTGATTCAATAGCATTAGTAATGAAATTATTCACATCATATGTTCAGGAACAACAATTGCTTCAGATTGTAAAAAAAACTACCAGGGAACAGAACATACTAGACATTGTTTGTTTTCCTAATGAAATTGCCGTTACTTCAAGTCAAGTTTTACTATTGCTGATGTGCAGTGATAATCGAGTTGTAAAGGTTAATTTGTTGCTAGATAATTCTGCAAAATTGAAATCTAAACCATTGCACAGAAGGTTAATTACTGATTATATGGAAGCAAAACAGTCACTACGCAAAACTAACTGGAGTGATGTGGTTCAGTGGAAAAAACGCAGATGGAATGCGGAAAGTTTTGAAGCAGAAATTGTTTGAGTGCAAAAAATCAAAAAAATCTTCACCATTATGATCTAGGCATACAATATCAGGGGGATAGATTTCCATAAGAATAAGATAGCTGATTAAGGTGAGAGACAAAAAATGTAAGAAATGGAAGATAGGTTGAAATACAACTTTCAGAACTGAAATAAACAAGCTGGACAAACAAATTAAGCATAGTGTGAACAAACTGAAGAAAATGTATATAAAGATATTGATCATAATAAGAAACCTTTTTACAGATAAAATGTGGAAAGAGTAAAGACATATAAATTGATAAACTAGGTGTAGATTCTAAAATGTATTTTCAGACACAACAGATTATAATATATTTACAAAATTTTATGCAAAACACTTTGGCTCCACAAAGGGGGTGATAGGTTGCCCTAATGTCATCCAGGTAACCTCAAATACTGGAATCAAATTAGATTATATTGAAAAAGAACTGCACAAACTGGTTTCAAACAAAACACAGGGAGGAGATGGAATTAGTAATAATGACCTGAGAACACTTCAACAAAACTTACAGTACCATTATATTTATTATTTACTAGGTTATATAAATATGGGGAGATGCCTCAAGATTCGAGACATGCACTTGTTAAACCTGTCTTTAAGGGAAAGGGGAGTAGGACAAACCCAGCATCACAAAGACCCTTAAGTATAGTTTCATTTGTGGAAAAATAATGGAGACGTTAATACTGGATAAGTTATTGTCAGAACTGGATAGGTTTAGACTTGAAACCATATATCAGCATACATATGTTGAAAATAGATCTATTACTACCTGTAACATGATGATGTACAAGAATATAAAACAGCTATGAATGAAAAAATGCGCTATGATGTAATTTACATAAATTTAACTTCAGCATTTGGCAGGGTCATACACAAAACACTGATTAATAACTTAGTAAAACTAGGAATTGATGTACTCTTGATAAGATGGATAGCTGCATGCCTTACAAATAGGACATGGCAAGTATCATACAGCAAATGGACAGGTTAAATTCTTGTTTATAGTCCCGAGTGTCCCACAGGACTCTGTTAGGCTCTTACTTGTTTAGATTGTATCTTACAAACCTTTTTCATCTGAAGTGTTCTACAGTCTGTATGCAGATGACCTGAAATTTGTTAAACTGATTACATGTATTACAGATGTCCGCAAAAGAACTTGACTAAATTGTCCATTTGGGCATAGGAGAATAATATGCTGATAAATACATCAAAAACTAAGCACATGAGATTCAGGACACATACTGTAAATTGAAAGGTGAATATTTAATATAGCACATAGTGATTGAAATTGTAGACTCATTTAAGGACCTGGAGAGGACCTGGATATATGGCTAGATCCAGCTATGAGTTTTTCTAATTGTATCAGCCAGTTGGTTAATGATAGTTGTAGAACTGTAGGCTGTATAAAAAGATTTTATAAAGTCTTGGAAACCAAACATGATGAAGTCATTGTTTGTTAGTTACATTAGACATTAGACCCTAACCTGAGTATGGAATAACAATATGGAAACCCTATAAGAAAACAAGCATGAGTAAACTGGAAAGAGTACAGGGGAAATATACCAAGAGCATCCATGGATGTGAACATTTAAGTTATTATGAAAGACTAAAATATCTGAACTTGTACAGTGTCACAGAGATATCTAAGAGGAGATCTTATTCAGGTATGTAGGGCATTTAGAGACAAGTACCTCTGGGAATGTTTGTGGTCATCATAAAGTACTAGAGAATCCTCAGACAACTTATGTAGAAGATCCAAATGGAAAGATAATAAGTCAGCAAGCAAAGGAGAGTAGCATTGCTGAAACTGAATTCATCCTCAAGTCTTGGTGAGTACCTTCACGAGGTGGACCCTGTTTTTCACAAAACCTCACCAAGACAATACTGGTATATAGACTGTATTTTATATAGCATATATCATAGACAGAAGTAGGTTAAAAATGAAAAAGAGAGCTGGGTGCACAAGACCCAGGATAAAAAAGTGTCTAGTCCTAGTAGGTGCACTGGTACCAGGACTGAAAAAAATGACAGTGTAGAATCTTCAAGACACAGAAATATTCCTACAATGGGGCTAGGCTAGGCCTAGGTGGAGGATGGACCCCTGTTGCAGAAGGAAGTAGCAGTCCACAAAAATCATGAAAATTGATATGCCAAAAAACAGCCATAAAGACAATAGAGTGGACATTTGAGTACAAGAAAGAATTATGCAAGAATCCCAGAATTTCCAGACAGAAGATGTACAAAAAGATTAAAAAAGAAATTACAGGAAAGAAAAATACTTCCATAAGAAAAACTGTCAAAAGCTTCAAATAAAAATTTGTGTTCATTATTACAATAGATTGATGAAAAAGCATTATATAGACCAAGAAACTTTGGGTCATTTGGAAAAAGAAGCGACTGAGAAGTTATAAAATATAAAGAACAAAATCTAGAGACTTTTGAAAGGTATAAAAATATGGACATGGGAAGGAAAGAGAAAGGTGATATGGTGCAATATGTATGCAAAGATGAAAGCTAAATTAATCAATACAAAAAGGCAACTCCAAAGATATTGAAAGAGAAACACAGACAAAGGTATCCAAATATGAAAAATTTCACAATAAAAAGAATAAGATCACAAAGAGGGAACAGAGAATAGAAGATTAGTAAAGTAGAAGTTAAAAGAATAGAAGTTGAAATTATGGAATACTTGTGAAATGAATGATTTAGTGTAGAAAGTCTAATACAGTTACATCACAGCATGATGAAACGAGTCCCTAAAGTAAGAAGAAAAAGGAGGATCAGGAGACATCTGAAGAAGAAATATGGACATGGAAAAGAAAAAGAGATTTAGTATGGTGCAATATTTATGCAAAGGAGAAAGCACAACTAATCAATACAAAATGAGCAGCACCGAAGATATTTCAAGAGAAATACAGGCAAAGGCATCCGGACATGGAAAATTTTACAATACAAAAACAAAGAGAAGTAGAAAAGAAGATTAGTAATGGAAAAGTTAAAGAAATAACAACTGAGTTTATGAATTACCTGTTAAGTGAAAGATTTAATGTAGAAAATCTAACCCAGATAACATCACGACAAGATCAATGGATACTCAAATTAAGGAGAAAGCAACAGTGTGGGAAATATATGATCAGTTGTTATGAAGATACTTTGGAGCCTTTCATAGGTAACCAGTACAAATGTTCAGTTGACATTGCACAGCAAAAGAAGGAACAGGAAACTGTGACAACTCTGATGCAGTCAGTGTTGTGGAATGATAGGCCATTGAGTTCCCATATGAAAGTACAATGGATGATGAAACTGAAGAGAATGTGGCACAGGAAGATGCTCTTGAATTTTCTACAGAATGCCTGCAGCAAATGGAGAACAAAGAATGTGCCCTCAGTTTAGAAGAAAAATAGCTGCTTGATTTAATAGTAATTTGCAGACATGTTAAGATCAATGAAAGAAATAGACAACAGAAAGTAAATAAAATCCAAAATGTTAGAAGATTGGTAAAACAAATGAACACAGCAATTAGGGCTGTCCATAGAGATTCATGTGATATAACAGAAGTAAATGGGATATATTATTGTGCAGCTAAATTAGTAACAGATAAAATCTTACCACAAAAACACTGGGTACTAAGGGAAAGGAAGGGGAGAAATCAAATGTCATCATGGAAGTATTGAACATTGAAAACTATAAAGCAATTAAGACAAGAAGTGTCACTGTTAGAAGAGTATAGAAGAGGGTATAGATCAACAAAAATACTCAGAAAGATAGACGTGATAAAAGAAATGCGCAGTATCAGAACAGATTGGGATCTACTGTGCACTATTGCAAATCTTCTTCTTCTTCTTTCAGCTGCTCCCGTTAGGGGTCACCACAGCGGATAATCTGTTTCCATTTATTCCTGTCCTCTGCATCTTGCTTTGTCACACCAACCACCTGCATGTCCTCTCTCACCACATCCATAAACCTTATCTTAGGCCTCCCTCTTTTCCTGTTACCTGGCAGCTTCATCCTTAGCATCTTTTTCCCAATATACCCTGCATCCCTCCTCAGCACATGTCCAAACCAATGCAATCTCGCCTCTCTGACTTTGTCTCCAAACCATCCAACCTGGGCTGACCCTCTAATATACTTATTCCTAATCCTGTCCAACCTCGTCACACCCAGTGCAAATCTTAACATCTTAAACTCTGCTACTTCCAGCTCTGACTCCTGCCTGCCATGTTAGGGGTGGTGTATTCAAGCAGTAGGTGTTTATAAAAAATGACATTAAAACATTATGGGTACTATGAAGATATTCTGAGCTATAAATGCTGTTTTAGTAAAACAGTTGTGACTGCAACCTAGATTTTCATAATTGCATTAATGTCACAAAAGCTGCATGAGCTACAGGTGAACAAATGGTGCCATCTTATACAAAATATTAAGTCACACAAACTTGCTCCTGATACTTGCCATATAACACAAATTGTTTCACAGATTAATATTGTTTTAAAATTACTATATGCTTAAATTGCATAGAATTGGCAATAACACAAAACAGCAGTAACTAATCCCTCTTGTCATACATCACTGGACAGCTGTTGAACAGGTGAACAATTCACTCACTGTTATCTCAGTTCTGTCTTGCATACTTACAAAAATATAGCCATTTCTTTGACCATAACACTAATACTTTTGGGAAAAAATGTATTTTTTCTTTCATTAATCTGCAGTACAAAATCAGCATCTACAAGCAGATCTTTGATACTAAGACCACTGTATAGCCCATTGTCTACCAAAGAAATATCACATTTTACATTTATTGTAACTCATACCATTTATCAGGTATTACAAATCTAATGTGTGTTTTCATTAGAGGATATTGAAGAAAAGTTCTTGAGAAGCCAGTGGTTTTCTGACTTACACCATCTCAGGAAGCAAAGGTGCTAATTAGTTTCCTGCTGTTCAGGATTAAATGAGTTAAATGAACATTGATAGTGAAAGTGTGATGTCACAAGTCAGATTTTATCATGAGGTATATATTTGTGTGCGTGTGTGATGGCAAGTCTGATTCTGTAAAATGAGCAAATGACAAGTAATTACTCATTAGAAGTATACTAAACCACATACAGTGAGAAATGTGCTTATTTCAAGGGAAGGCTTAAAGTATTTTTTTAACACTTAGGGGAGGTGTAATGCATTATCTTTGATATAAGGGACCTAAGAAGGGCTTGGCAGGGAACACCAAATGAGCAGCTTCTGGCCAACTGTCTTCTGCCTGGGGAACATCACTGCAGGATCCCCCACTGCCGCAGATGACTCATTTATTATTTAAGTGCATTTGTTAATTAGGAATGTCTGATTGTGCAGAACCTTGTTTCAGAGTTGGCCTGTTGTGGAAGAAAATTATACTGGTAAAAGACATATGGAGCATAGTTTGGTACACATCCTACAGAGAGATTTGTTATGACAAGTAAAGGCATATACAGGTATTGCTTGGTCATGTGTTCCACAGATGATTGTTGTGAAAAGAGTTTGGAATTCAGGGCATGCTGACTGTAGGCTAGCAGATTAATAAGCAGTAGTATGGAGGATGTGTTACAGATGCATTACAGGAATGTAAGCTAAGTACCGAAATCTAATCCTGACAAAGTGCCTTATAGTAGGCACCGGCAACAGAGTATGACACCTACCTTTATATGTTTGTAAGCAAAGACATAAATAGCTATATAACAAATTATGTATACAACAGAAAGTACAGTTGTGTAAGAACTTTCCATAATAGTGGATGTCCTACTGATCACTGTTGCAGTATTCCAAACAGATGAGTTATTGCTACTGATGTCCAGTTAAGGTACCAAAGCCTAAACCTTCCATAAGCCATATGTCCAATGTATGACCTCAGCCCTTAAGGACAGGGGTATATAAGAGGATGCATGAACAGAAAACCTCTAACTTGCCACCAGCCCAAATGCAGGTCTTGCACCCGTAGGTCTGATCTTCTCATGGTTGTTTGCACTGTACGCCTTCTCTGATTCAGGTGAGTGGCCCATAGGGAACCTTCCTTTCTTGTTTATCCTTTTTATCTGTGATTTTATTAGATGGCAGCTAGGAGAGGAAATGGTGAGTGGAGAAGGCAGATATGCTACAAAGATGTCCATTCCCAGTGCTTTTGACAATATATACTGCATAGATGGAATCATTGTAATCAATGCTGAGTTTTATAGCTTGAGGATGTAGACCTTAGTTATCATAATGGATATATGTTTGTAGCAGTGACTGAGCATTTCAAAGGACCATTTTACACTGTGAGTGGGTTAAGGGTATGCAAAAGTTCAAGCCAGCAGTTTTTTTTTTGTAGTGCAAGGCAATGCTGGGTTTTGCTTAGGAGATTTTGAGGAAATGTGGCTTTATTATTTTAGCACTGCTGATGCACTGTTAGCTGTGTGGCATTAAGATCAGTAAGGAAAGTCAAGGCATACTGCTGGCTGGAAACAAAGAATGACTGATCAGTTACTATCTATGAGTGTTTGATGAGGAATGATTTTACTCTGTATAACAGACACAGTTTTTATTTATTTTTTTTAACAATTTGGTGATTTGATCATCACATTTTAAGCTCTGGTTTACTGTAACATATATAAAAACGGTACCACCAACTACATCAGTAACAGTGCCACCTATCAATCATGTAGCCTATCTACCACAAGAGGAGTGTTTTCTGGCCCAGAAATTGTAGTTTATTGGCCGCTTGGGCAGTTTTTACATCCCTTTCAAATTTCTGGTTTAAAAGCCTGCATTTGTATGGGTTTGCACTTGTTTAAGCTCCACACTGCGGTGACAAGCTGAGGCAAACTATTACTGGTGCCAGAAAGTCTGCTCTTCAGTTTTTCCCTTTGATCTTGCCAGTTCTTTCTCTATTGCACTTCAAATAGTCTAATTGCTTTGCACTTCAACAGGTTTTTGTAGCAATTATTGTAGCATACCTAAGTGCCATCAGCACTAGTCGTTCTTCAAAGAAGGAGCTCCAGTACTTAGTAGTTATGACCACCCCTCTGGCATGATTAAAGGGCAGTTCCCTGTGCTTTCTCCTATTAACTTGGTGCACTTGGGCATTCTGAGGCAGTGGAGCAAGGGTATGCATTTACACAGACAACCCTTTCTCTTACCTCCCAACACTTAGACTTGTGAGACATACACTTATATCACCAAAGTGGAAGTTATGCATTCTCCAGCCAAGACTGGACTAGCTGGTCAAGAGGAGAAGGTCAACACCTGCACCACACCACATGGAACACATAGCCCTCCAGAATATCCAATATCACAGCTCTCACATAAAAACACAAACCACACACCCACCTTTGCGAAGGCTCTCAATAGAAATTTACCCAAACAGCAGAGACCTCCAAAACAGAAATGCACTCGACCACCACAACACAGCACAAACCACAGGACACATAGCTCACCTCCACAGTGTGCCCCTCAACCTAAGCCCCTAAGGCTAAACACCTTGCCCAATACACTAATCATAGGTTGCTCAATAGTGAGGCACACTGATGCCCCACTCACTAGGCTGAATAAGAAGGTAAAAGTCAGCTGTCTATCAGGTGCCAGAATCTGGCACATAACACTTGCACTCAGGTCACTCCACTAAAAGTACAAGTATGACTCTGTCATTGTCCATGTGGGTGAGAATGACCTGAGATGCACCTCCTTGGACTACATGAAAAGAGACCGGGTGGAGCTCTTGGATTATGTGGCCCAGGCAGGTATGACACTAGCCCTGAGCAGTATCCTACCATCACCCAGAATGATATCGCCATGCAAACAAAAAATGATTGACTTCAACAATTGGCTAAGTTTCTGGTGTCATTCTAAGGGGATCTAGTATCTGTCTGTTTGGGATGACATGATTGACAGACCTCGATGCTTTGTCAGAGATGGCCTGCATCTGTCACCCCTGGGTCTCCGGGTACTGGCTAAGGCTCTTGCCACCCCTTTAGCACCTTTTTAGGTGGTGTTCCAAAGACAAAATTACCACTGTAACAGCTATAAATAAATGCAAGCTGAGTGTCATGCTGCTCAATGCTAGAAGTCTAAATCTCAAGATGCACTCGCTCGAAGTACTCCTCAAAATAGAGAACATCTACATTTGTGCTGTAAAGCAGACCTGGTTTTAAAGTGGCAGAAAACACCCCTGCACTACTAGGCTATAAGTTATTCCACACCTTTCAGCCCTGAATCATGGACTGAAGGTCCAAAGGCAGTGGTGTCACCATATTAATAAAGGATATGCACACCTCCAGACTAGTAGGCCAGCATAATGCACTAAACTACTAGGAGTCACCATCGACAATACACTAAACTTGATTATACATATAAACAATAAATATAAAATGTTAATAAAAATGAACCCATCATTGCCTCAATTTAAAACAGCTAGGCTGGCTTGAACTACAAGAACCTAATCAAATTCCATCAACTATAGCTCACTCAAAAACCCTTTACACACCAACCAAAACACCAGCTCTATCCACACTCTACTCCTACCAAGAACCTTCAAGAAAAAAAAAAAAAAATGTTTCTGCCTAGGAGTTTTTCTCCCGGCCTCCATCTGAGTTACTTCAGGTACAACTAACACTAGGTAAGACAGTGATCCAGGTCTTAGCCTGCTATAGGTCCCCAACCATGTCCTTAGACTCTCACTCCACATTCCTAAGCACCCTGGAACCTATCAAGGTCCAACCCAACACTCTTTTATTAGGGAGACTTCAACTACCCCTCCATCAACTGAGAAAACTACTCAAGCACCAATACACTGGCCCAGCGCTTCCTGGAATTCATCAATTCCAATGCCCTGGACCAGCTCATTCTGACCCTCAATAGAGGAAGCAACATCCTTGACCTGGTTATTACTAATATGGGTGACCGTTGCTCTACACATATAGTCATTCCCTGCCTGGTCAGATCCATCCATAAACTAATTACCATGGAAATCCACATCTTACCCCGCCCCCCGCAAAGGTAACCACCTTGAAAAACTTCTCCAAAGCTGACTTCAGACCCCTAAAAACAGATGTGGCTAACTTCATGGCACCCATGCCAATGGAAAATAGCTGCATGACTGCTGAATCATACACCAGTGCACTGTACGAACATGTACATAAATGCATGGAACTAGCCATACCCAACAGAACCAAGATGCTCTCCTCCAAAAAAAGGAAGCCAATCGGGTGGTCCCCTGCCATTAATAAACTCTTCAACAGAAGGAAGAAACTGTTTTGAGAAAAAGGTGAAGTCAGAAGACTGGAAAAACTCCCTTATTAGCCTCAACAAAAAGTTGGGATCCTTCATCAAATTCTCTAAAGCCAACTATGAAGGCAGAATTGTGGCAGACACTAAAAACAATCACAAAGACTTCTATAGCTATCTCAAGAACCTCCACAGCAATACTCAGATTTGTTCTGAGATAATGCTCAATGGTACCTCCTATACTCAGCCAAAAGACATTGCCAATATACTGGCTGACAGATTCATTGCCAACTTTACCCCCCCCCCCCCAAGGACCAATCACAATACCAGAAGAATGCCAGGGACCCAGCATTACTGCAGTGCAGGTTAAAGCTGCATTGTCCAAGGCCAAGAATACAGCTTCCATGGGACCCGATAACATCCCTGGCTGTGTTCTATATGAACTACAAAGTGAACTGGAACCACATTTGTGTGCCCTGTTAAGTCACAGCTTCACCTCAGGCTTTGTCCCTACCAAATGGCACACTGCTACAGTCATCTCTCCCCATAAAGGGGGAGTGACTACAGAGACCCTGTGAATTATCGCCCCATTAGCCTGACGAGTCTGATATGTAAAGCTATGGAGCGCATCATCATGTTCTGATTAACAAAGATATAGGAAATCTCCAAACTCTAGAACCCACACAATTTGACTTTGTGAAAGGGAGATCATGCCTGCTCACCTTGGTTGACTTCTTTGAGTCAGCAACCAGGGCTGTGGATGAAGGTAAGGCAGTGCATACAGCCTACCTCAATCTGGCCAAGGCCTTTGATACCATTCCTCACTCGGGAATTATTGATAAACTCCCCAAACTAGGCATCAGCTTCTATATCACTAGGTGGATTGCAAACTGGCTCACAGATAGAACCCACAGTGTGAAAGTAGTGGACTCCAAGTCAGACTGCTGACCAGTCATGAGTGGAGTCCCACAGAGATCAGTCCTGGGTCCTCTCCTGTTCGGCATCTACTTCTCAGTAGTCCAGGCCAACTCAAAGGGCCTCTGGTTGACCAAGTTCGCAGATGACTGCAAGGTGGGAGCCATTATTAAATCCCCAAGTGATGCAGACATCCTACAGAAAGATCTCACTGAGACCAATGACTGATGTTGATACCATGGCCTTAAGCTTAATGCCAAAAAATGCGTTGTCATCCCCTTTGGTAAAAACTCAGGTCCCACTAATTATCACATCGATGGGCGCCCACTGAAGTCGTTATAAGAGATCTGGGGACACAGGTTGACAGCAACCTCTCCTTTAACCACCACATTGCCACTGTGGTCAGAAAGTCCTACTATGTGGCACATCTCATTACCAAGGGTTTTGCATCCAGGAAGAAAGAGGTCACTGTCTCTCTCTACTCTTCCCTCATTAGACCAATCATTGAGTATAATGGCTCATTTGGTATGCAACTCACTAGACACCTGTAACAGCTGGAGATGCCACAGAAGTACATTACAAAGAGGATCCTAGGCATTAAACACATGTCCTACATGGACAGACTCAAAAGACTCCAGCTATTATTCTCTGTCTCATATCGCCTACTTAGAGGTGATCTCTGCTTGACTTACAAAGCCATGTCTGACCCAGCTCTGTTAGAAATGTACATCTAAGGAAATACCAAGCCCTTCACACCACATGCTCCAGAGACCTCACCCTCATTACTACAATCAACAGAACATGCTGGAGGGACAGATTCCTCACTCAGAGACTGCCCGTGCTCTGGAATAGACTTCCAATACATGTCACGCAGAGCACCTCGCTGACCCTCCAAGAGAAATCTTGATGAGTGGATGGGTAATCTAAAGTTCACCCCAGGGATCACTCCAGTGGCTCTACTTGATAGAGGCATTAGGAACTAATGTCGGCTGGCACGATGCCAGTGCACTTCTATGGGCTAGCTTGTGGCTCTAGGGTCATTAGCCTAGTACACACCTATGAATCTATATATGGTGTTTCTTATTTGTGGGATAGTTGGTATGTGACCTTGATAATATCACAGGTTTTATTTTATTTTATTATTATTATTTTTTAATTTAGAAGCAATCCTGAGTTAATCATCTGGAAGCATAATCTTCCATCGAAAATACATAATATCGATCCACAAATGATCAACACCTAATGATGAATAAAGACAATCAATTCACAAAGGACAAAAAATGTAAAAAAAAAAAAAAAAAAAGTTCTAGGGGGTAAGCCTCCTGCACCCCTACACCCACTACTAATTATATACCATCAATAAGATCTCACTACTGTGAGTAAAGAGCATATTCCCAGATTCCCACTGTGCAGTAATCTCTCAGTAAAAGAGCTTGTAAATTTTCTATCAGCTGTACCACTTTTTCAGTCATTGATGAAAAGGTACATTTAAGAAAGGTATCCATCAATCATAGCTCTATTCTAATGAAAGCTGGTTGTAGGATAGAGTTAAGATATTTTTTAACACCTTTACTAAATTATCACCTAAGATATAAGCAAACATACTTTAACAGAAAAGAAAACAAAACATTTTTCCATTTAAATACAATGCGCATCACATATATTTTCTTTGCTACTACCATCAGTCCAACATTACAAAAAGTTGTTGAATTCCTGCCTTCCCTTAAACCTCACCCCTCCTCCTGGACATTATTATGCATGAATTGTTCCCACAGTTGCCATTTACTTCTATGTAATTTGTTCCATCCCTTTTCTAAAGATCCCTCTTCCAGTTCTTTTATCTCTTTTATAATATTCAATACCTCAAATACAGTTGGTGTAGACTTTGATTTCCATTTTTTAGTAATTGGTGGGTTAAGATCTTAATTAGATTTAGTAGAGGAGAGAGCGGAATTGCCCATGTATTCTTTAAGATGGCTTAGGTACAAGGTAGTGTGTTCATATCATTAATGAAACAGTTGAAGAGAAGAGAGTCTACCATGGAGCCTTTGGGCAGTTGGGGCGCTAACAGTGCACCTATCCAGCAGATTGGGTATAGCTAGTGAGGTCATTTTCAAACCTTTTTACAATGTTCAGGTCAACAAAGTTAGAGTCAAGAGAGGAGGACTGGCTGCGACACTCTGATGAACTCCTTTGAAAGGACAGGAAAAAGGAATTAATGCTCCAGTTTCACTGGTGTCTAGCTTACTATGTGCACAATTTAATTCCAGTGGTGCAATTTGATTACTATGTTCATCTTAGAAATAATGTTATATGTATGAGAATAGGCAGTTTTGTTGCAGATGACTAATAACATATTTTCCAAGACTTTGGAGAAGCATGGCAGTACAGCAAATCAGCTGTAGTTGGTCAGCCCTATTGTCCACCTTTGTGGAGGGGGACAGAGTATGAGGATTTCCATTTTTTTTCCAGTCGTAACAGTACTACTTAACTGTGCATTTTTTAGTGGGAATCAAATGTAATTTTAAAGAGATATAAAAGTATTAATATTTTTTTTCTGATTATCCTATAAAAATGATGTTTTGTAAGCTTGATATAGGTCCACACTGGAAAGACCAGACTGTTGCTATTTTGATAAGTTGAGTTAGGCCAAACAGAGTCATGGCTGAGTGTTGAATAGCGGATGTTGCAAGATAGTGTGCGTATGATGGAGGGTACATGTTGTTGCACTTCTTTGTAAGACCTGCTGCCACCTGTCCATTTTTTTCTGAACAACCTGGAAATGAAGCACTTCACCCATTTCTTTGGTATTGCAGCCATAGGGTCAAATTATTAAGGTGATTGAAGTATTGTGTATTTTCCAGGTTTAGCAGTCCTCATTTCTGACAAGGACCAAGTAGAAGTAAAGAGCATTGCTGTCCTGGTTGCACTTGCTTCTCCTTGCTGCTGATTGCAGTGAGGTTAATCTGATGATAAAAGCTAAACAAATGCACAGTGCAGAGAAACATACAGAATTTGAAGATTTAATACCAGGATTTAGGTTCACATTTTGTATCTTTTTTCATTGACATTTATACATAATATCGATCCACAAATGATCAACACCTAATGATGAATAAAGACAATCAATTCACAAAGGACAAAAAATGTAAAAAAAAAAAAAAAAAAAGTTCTAGGGGGTAAGCCTCCTGCACCCCTACACCCACTACTAATTATATACCATCAATAAGATCTCACTACTGTGAGTAAAGAGCATATTCCCAGATTCCCACTGTGCAGTAATCTCTCAGTAAAAGAGCTTGTAAATTTTCTATCAGCTGTACCACTTTTTCAGTCATTGATGAAAAGGTACATTTAAGAAAGGTATCCATCAACCATAGCTCTATTCTAATGAAAGCTGGTTGTAGGATAGAGTTAAGATATTTTTTAACACCTTTACTAAATTATCACCTAAGATATAGGCAAACATACTTTAACAGAAAAGAAAACAAAACATTTTTCCATTTAAATACAATGCGCATCACATATATTTTGCTACTACCATCAGTCCAACATTACAAAAAGTTGTTGAATTCCTGCCTTCCCTTAAACCTCACCCCTCCTCCTGGACATTATTATGCATTAATTGTTCCCACAGTTGCCATTTACTTCTATGTAATTTGTTCCATCCCTTTTCTAAAGATCCCTCTTCCAGTTTTTTTTATCTCTTTTATAATATTCAGTACCTCAAATACAGTTGGTGTAGACTTTGATTTCCATTTTTTAGTAATTGGTGGGTTAAGATCTTAATTAGATTTAGTAGAGGAGAGAGCGGAATTGCCCATGTATTCTTTAAGATGACTTAGGTACAAGGTAGTGTGTTCATATCATTAATGAAACAGTTGAAGAGAAGAGAGTCTACCATGGAGCCATTGGGCAGTTGGGGAGCTAACAGTGCACCTATCCAGCAGATTGGGTACAGCTAGTGAGGTCGTTTTCAAACCTTTTTACAATGTTCAGGTCAACAAAGTTAGAGTCAAGAGAGGAGGACTGGCTGCGACACTCTGATGAACTCCTTTGAAAGGACAGGAAAAAGGAATTAATGCTCCAGTTTCACTGGTGTCTAGCTTACTATGTGCACAATTTAATTCCAGTGGTGCAATTTGATTACTATGTTCATCTTAGAAATAATGTTATATGTATGAGAATAGGCAGTTTTGTTGCAGATGACTAATAACATATTTTCCAAGACTTTGGAGAAGCATGGCAGTACAGCAAATCAGCTGTAGTTGGTCAGCCCTATTGTCCACCTTTGTGGAGGGGGACAGAGTATGAGGATTTCCATTTTTTTTCCAGTCGTAACAGTACTACTTAACTGTGCATTTTTTAGTGGGAATCAAATGTAATTTTAAAGAGATATAAAAGTATTAATATTTTTTTTCTGATTATCCTATAAAAATGATGTTTTGTAAGCTTGATATAGGTCCACACTGGAAAGACCAGACTGTTGCTATTTTGATAAGTTGAGTTAGGCCAAACAGAGTCATGGCTGAGTGTTGAATAGCGGATGTTGCAAGATAGTGTGTGTATGATGGAGGGTACATGTTGTTGCACTTCTTTGTAAGACCTGCTGCCACCTGTCCATTTTTTTCTGAACAATCTGGAAATGAAGCACTTCACCCATTTCTTTGGTATTGCAGCCATAGGGTCAAATTATTAAGGTGATTGAAGTATTGTGTATTTTCCAGGTTTAGCAGTCCTCATTTCTGACAAGGACCAAGTAGAAGTAAAGAGCATTGCTGTCCTGGTTGCACTTGCTTCTCCTTGCTGCTGATTGCAGTGAGGTTAATCTGATGATAAAAGCTAAACAAATGCACAGTGCAGAGAAACATACAGAATTTGAAGATTTAATACCAGGATTTAGGTTCTCATTTTGTATCTTTTTTCATTGACATTTGTATCTGTTTGATTGAAGCTTTCAACATCTTTGTCATGAGCTCTACAAAACCCAAATGAATAATTTTTAATTGTTATTCAGTTCACTTGAAAGTTAATAAAAACAACAGGTTTTACTAATACTGCATTTTCTGAATAACTATGTAACTCTAATGACTGACATTATTGATTGATTGTAATCCTCAGTGATTTGTCAGAAAATCAAAGATTTTGTGACTGAAAGGCCTAAAATATGAGGCAAAATCAGGGATACGTGAGAGCTATGCAGGTCAGTTTGGGAGAAGGACTTACTGTAGCAGCTCTTCAAAGAGTTATAATTTCTTCTCTGGAGTGACTGTGAACTCTCTGTCCCTTACCTGTGAGAATGCAGGGTGCTGCTGCCTGCCAATAGGAGTCTTTGTTTTGACTGATCTTTACCAAAAGAGTAAAGAGAAACCGAGTCATGTACTTACCGTAACACTAGATCCTGTTATTCTAGTCTGTCTGATATGACTGATGGATACCAAGCTTTTGTCAGATCCGATCTTGGCAAACTAATGCTGCTAGCCTCAAGCTCTTTTAAGCTCTTTCCCTCCCATAACCCCCTTGGTGCTGAGTTCCCTGAAATTGAGTTTGCTAACAGAGGGCATGACACCTGGAAAAACATGGAACAAATGGGCAGAAAAGCTTACAGATGATCAACCAGGTTGTACAAAATGGAAATTTGGAAGAGAGTTGGAGGGGAAAGATACCATAATGGATGGACTAGGATGGAAGGATCCGGAATTATGGCATGTACATAATATATGCATATTACTCCTCTTGTCCATCTGATCTGACCAACTGGTTAGAATTCCAAGCTATCTAATCCTGGGCGACATCATAATAGGATACCCTTTAGGACTGTTGTCCCAAACAGAGCTCTGGATCAGCACAAAATGCCCAACTTATAATGTTTGGTAAAGGTGAGCAATTTAGACCAAGTTGATGCTGCACAGATTTCGTCTACAGTGAAATTTCTGAAAAAGGCAGTAGAAGTAGCAATTGACTTTGAAAAATGAATTTTTGATTTGATGGTTAAGGATTTGTTCTGTGAAGTGTAGATAAAGGAAATGCAATTGGATAACCATTTGTTCCAGTCTATTTGGAGGGAAGTATATAAACAACTGATTGTCTTTTCTGAATGTTTTTGTCCTTTGCAGAAAGAATCTTAATTGTTCAAAAAACACTTGGTTGCCTCCAAATAGTGAAATATTGTAAAAACAATTGAAAAAATCCATTATGCTGGAATGGAAATGACACCACACAGATGTCTACAATGTTTTATTAGCACAAAAAGACAAGATTAAGTGCTTTCAACCATTTACAAAGGTCTTCTTCAGATAATATATATAAAACATTGCAGATGTCTGTGTGGTGTCATTTCCATTCCAGCACAGAGGATTTATTTTGTATGCATTTAGAATCTTAATTGTCTATGAATATCCAGGGTGTGAAGAATGTACTCTCCATGGTTAGCATGGTTTCGGAAGAAAACGGGTAAATGAATAGGTTGGTTCAAATACAGTCTTGGACAGGGTGGGAGGATGGGATGAAGTATTAGTAAGGAGGGACACACTGCATTTATGGAAAATTAAATGAGGAGGAGGGGAAGACAATATTTGTAGTTGTGGCACTATTCTGGCAGAAGTAATAGCCACCAAAAACAGAGCTTTTCAGGACAGACATTTTAGTTGTGCTGAAGATGATGGTTCAGATTGAGGGTTTAATAGGACATAATTGAAAGTTCATTTTAGAAAGGCTTTATACAGTGTATGGGAAGTGATGGAAAAGGAGTCGGTACCATTATGGAGACTGGATATTGAAGTCAGCTGAAGCTTGATTGCACAGTAACTGGAACTTGTATCAAATAAGTCTTAGAGAAACTGCAAGATTTCAGGAAATGATGCTGAGAAAGGATCAATGTTGTGTTTTATTGTTCAAAAGGAGAAGTGTTTTCATTTACTCTTCTATACTTTATGAGTGGATTCTTTCTGAGATGCAGAACAAATGCAAACCACACTATCATACAAGGAATAGTCTTTGGCCATCATGGGAGCTAAAGAAACCAAGTAATCGACTTCAGATTGAGTAGGCCTGGATGAGGCTGACTGGACAGGTGTGACAGAAAATCCAAATTGGGATTTAGAAGCCATAGGCACTTTGTCATATGAGGCTTAAGCAAGGGAAAACAAATTTGTTGTGGCTAACATTCAGCAATGAAGATTGCAGTGACTTTGTATGCTAGCATTCAGCAATGAAGATTGCAGTGACTTTGTATGCTAGGGCTTTCGGTAGAAACCTGCACATTAGAGGAAGGGGAAAAGGTATAAAGAAGTCTAAACAGAGCATCTCTCAAGGATTGCCCCTCTGGGGGGATCAGGGTAAAGTAGTTGATGTTGGTTGGGGATGCAAAAAGACTGATCCAAGGTTGGCCCCAGAGGAAGAAACTCTGACATGCCACCACTGAAATGAGGTACTAAGACATTCCTGCTTATTAAAACATTCCTGCTGAATCTGTTCATACAAGAAGCTGAGTCTGTTTGTACAACAGTTGGCTTGTCCTGGAATATGTGTTACAATCAGAAAGTGATGCAAAGAGATTGCTCATTGCCAAACTCTCATGGGATCTTGATAGGGTTGTCATCCCTCCATTTTTTTCCAGACTATTGTGAAATCAAATTGATTCTCCAGTAGTCCAGAAAACACTGTACATACTCCAGTATTTTGTTTCAAAAAAGGAAACAGACTATCAGAGTTTGTAAATTGGCTGATTTACTATGCTTTTTTACAGAAAAGTATAGTAAATCAGTCGAAAGCAGGCATTAGGAATGGAAAAAGATGGCATTCCCCGCCCAATGATGTTGCAGTGACATCACGAAATGGGCGGATTGTGGGCGGGAGAAAGGGTGGGTGGGCATGGATACTGGTGATGCAAGAGGTGTGGCCTTCCTCTGGTTTTGCCACAATTAAAGGTGGAAACAAAGAGGAACAGTATCTAGTTCCTTCTTGTTTGTTCAAGTACCCATACCACAAATGAGCTTTGCACAGCTGAGTAAGGATTACTGGGGTCACAGGGTGGACTAAAAAACTGACACTACTAGACTTTGTATAACCACTGTAGAATTTACATGTATAAGCATGCATAGGAAGCATAACTATAGTTGAGGCCATCAATCTTTGCTGATGGAAGCCTTGGATCAAGGTTATGAACATCTCAGCTCTGTATAGAGGAAATTAACTGCAAAATTTTTGTCCCTATAATATCTGATAAACAGTAGGGACAGCATTGGGTAAAGATTTGCTTTTTTGTAGATTACAGAGATACCCAAGGATAGTCATTGCTGTAGCAAGTAATCTTTGGCTTTGAGTAGAGAGTCTTTGTTCACAGCAATGAGGAGTCAGTCATCCAAAAACAGAAACATAGTAGGTGGGCTGTGACTACTGCCATGCACTTGGTGAACACCTGGGGTGCTTTGGCGAGACAGAAGGGCAAGGTCCTGAACTGATAATGACTGGCTTTTAACCAGAAGCACAGAGATACCCTAGATGTTTTTGCTATATTATAGGTTCATAGGTAGGTACTAGGCTATTGGCCCTAGGGTCTGTACAAGCCTAGCCAAAAAGGTACCCTGGCTTTCGCCACCCAAGAAAATTATTTTCCTGTGCCCCTGTCAAGCAGAACCACAGAAGTGATCCCCGGGGTGAATTTCCTATTACCTATCCAATCATCAAGATTTTTCTTGAAGAGTGCTAATGAGGAGCTCTGTTTGACATAGATAGGTAGTCTGTTCCAGAGTATGGGAAGTCTCTGGGACAGGAACCTGTCCCTCCAGCATGTTCTGTTAATTGTGGTGACAAGGTTAAGGTCCCTAGTTGTCTGAATGGAAATCTGTCCTGGAGGTAGAAGATCCTGGCATTCCCACATTAGTAGCGGGACTGCTCATCTCCAGGATACTTATGTGAAGATTTGTCTCTATTTGATTCCAAGTCCCCTGGTCCATCCTCCCCTTGAAATGCCCCACCCCAAACCAAAGAGGAGGGGTAGCTCAGAGGGATTGGGATTTCTTTAAGTGGAGCATGTCCAACAGCTCTGGGTTTGACATAGCTTTGTATGTTAGGCAGAGATCGCCTCTGAGTAGGCTATATGCGATGGAGTAAAGCTGGAGTTTTTTGAGACGGTCTGCGTAAGGCATCTGTTTGAGGCCAGTAATCCTCTTTGTGATGTATTTTTGCGGCCTTTCCAGTTGTTGTAGATGTCTTGTGAGGTACATACCAAAAGGGGCGTTGTACTCTATAATGGGTCTAATGAGTGATGAGTAGAGGGGAACAATGACCTCTTTTTTTCTGGATGAGAAACCTTTTGTGATGAGGTGTGCCATGTAGAAGGATTTCCTGACCACTGTGGCGATGTGATTATCAAAGGAGAGATTACTGTCCACCTGTGTCCCAAGGTCTCTTATCACACTTTCATTGTTAAGTAGACTACCGCCTATGTGGTAGTTCATGGGTACAGAGTTTTTACCAAAGGGGATGACAATGCACTTTTTGGCATTGAGCTTGAGACCACGTCTTTGACACCAGGCATCTGTCTCAGTGAGGCCCTTTTGTAGGATGTCCACATCATTAGGAGTTTCAATTATGGCTCCTAGTTTGCAGTCATCTGCGAATTTAGTTAGCCAAAGACCTTCTGTGTTAACCTGTACTTCAGAGAAGTAGATATCAAACAGGAGAGGACCCAGGACTGAACCCTGTGGTACTCCACTTGTCACTGGTCTGAAGTCTGATTTGGAGTCTGCTACTTTCACAGTGTGGGTGCTGTCAGTAAGCCAGTTGGCAACCCATCTTGTGACATAGGGATTTATACCTAGTTTAGTGAGTTTATCTATAATTCCAGAGTGGGGGATGGTGTTGAATGTCTTGGCGAGATCTAGATTGGCTGCATGAACCACCTTACCCTCATCTATGGCTTTGGTGACTACTTCAAAGAAGTCTATCAGGTTTGGGAGACATGATCTGCCTTTTACAAACCCAAACTGTGTGGGGTCCAGAGTTTGGAGATCTCCAATCTCTTTGTTTATGAGTTCCATGATGATATGTTCCATGGCCTTGCAGACTAGGCTCGTCAAGGCTAATGGGGCGGTAGTTCCCGGGGTCTATTGTGGCCCCCCCTTTGTGGAGTGGGATAACTGTTGCAGTGCGCCATTCAATGGGCACAAAGCCTGAGGTGAGGCTATGAATGAACATGGTACTTAGGTGGGGTGCCAGTTCATTCTGTAGTTCATGTAGAAGGCAGCCTGGGATGTTGTCTGGTCCCATGGATGCTATGTTCTTGGCTTTGGAGAGTGAGGTTTTTACCTGTGCAGCTGTGATTACAGGAACTTTGCATTCTTCCGGTATAAAGATGGGCCCTTTAGGGGGTGAGAGGGGGGTACAGTTAGCACTGAACTTATCTGCCACGATATTGGCAATATCAGTTGCTTCTGTATATTTAGTGTCATTGTGCTGTAACTCAGAGCAGATCTGAGTGTTGCCATTGAAATTCTTGACATAGCTATAGAATGCCTTGTGGTTGTCTTTAGAATCAGTGGCAATTTTGTTTTCATAACTAGCTTTGGAGGATTTTATGAGGGATCTCAGCTTCTTACTGAGGCTGACCAGGGAGTTCCTCCAATAATGGGATTTTACTCTTTTGCAACAGTTTCTTTCTTCTGTTGTAGAGTTTGTTTATAGCAGAAGACCACCAGATTGGCTTCCTTTTTTTGGAGGATAGCATCTTGGTTCTGTTAGGGATAGCATAATCCATGCACTTGTGTAGGATTCAGCAGTCGTACCTCCATTGTCCATCTGCATTGGTGTCGTGAAGTTTGCCACTTCTGTCTTAAGAAGCGTGACGTTGGCTTTGGAGAAATTTTTTACGGTTGTTTCCCTAATGGGGGTGGGAGGAGGATGTGGATGTCTACGGTGATAAGCTTGTGGTCGGATCTGACCAGCGATGAGCTGACCTCTGGTGTGGAACACCGGCCACCCATGTTGGTGATGATCAGGTCTAGGATATTGCTGCCCCTGGTGGGGGTGTGGATAAGTTGATCCAAGGCATTGGAATTGATGATTTCCAGAAAACGTAGAGCAAAACAGTTGGTACATGAGTAGTTTTCCCAGTTAATGGTAGGGTAGTTGAAATCACCCATTATTAGAGTGTTGGGTTGTACCTTAACATTTTCCAGTATATCAAGAAAAGAGGAGTGGGAATCCTGAGGCATGGTGGGGGGTCTGTAGCAAGCTACAATCTGGATTGCAGTTTTGTCCAGAGTTAGTTGAACTTGGACTTGTTGTGGCGGTAGGAATCCTGGAGATCTGTTAATCACACCCAGTTATTTCTTTTCATGCAGGGCAAAATTGATTGCATTGTGACTATTCTAAATGGGGTCTTTTTGATGTGAAGATTTAGGGTGCTGAGGTCTAGAATGGGCCTGAGGTCCTTTTTTTGGTAATAAAAAAGAATCTTGAATAGACTCCTGATAGTCTCTGGTATGGTGGGTCCTTCTGTGTGGCTCCTTTTTCAAAACCAAAGAGAATTTCTCTTGTGGCCAGTTTCTTTTGATGGAGTGGAACATCTGGAAGGGAGTGAGTTTGGTGGGGTGGATAGTTAAATAATATAATATAGCCTCTAGATATCACTGTCTCACCCAATAATCATGCATGAATGCCAGCCACTCAAGAAGGCAACTGTCAAGCAAGCCTTCAAGGATGCTGGTATTCTATACCTGAAATGGGCCCCTGGAATCCCTGATTCTGTGGGTCACTTCAACTTCTGGGTCAGCACGATTTAAAGGGACTGCCTCTTACCATGGCCACCCCTGTCTGAGGTGGAATCAAAGGGCTGATGCTGGTGTTTTCTAAGTATTTGGACCCCTTCTGATTCCTACTGTAGGATTTTTGAAGTGTATCAGATTTGACACCTATGGAATACAGAATCTTTTTATCCTTCTCATACATCAACAATCTCTCTTCCACTGGAGGCCCAAATAAGGAGGTACCATCATAAGGGGCATTTGTGAAAGAAGCCTTAATGTTATCTCCAAAACCCCAATGCTGAAGTCAGGCATGACATCTCATTGTGAGGTCTGTACTCAGTGTATGAGCTGCCCAACTTGGACAGGCATGACATCTCATTGTGAGGTCTGTACACAGTGTATGAGTTGCTCGACTTGGAAAAATTATGTAGGAGCCACATGGAAAAGTTTATAATGTTCAGCAACATACTCACTGTCATCTCCAACTGCTTTCTTGACTCTGGCTTGGACAGATTTCTTAGGGAGTCTGAAGCTTGTTTCATTAAATCTCTTTGGAAATGGTTCACGTGTGATATAATTCAATACCCTCAGGATAAAAGTGCCTAAAGCATATGTCTGCTTCTCCATCCTATCCATCACCCCAGACTCCTTGTTGGGTGAAAGGACAGCTGCAGCTTCATCAGACAGCTCCTTCTTAGTTGTTGCTGTTACAATCAAAGAATCTTCTAGAGATGGCTTGGACCACTGCTACCTATCCATATTCATGAGCAAAGCCTTGTTGGGCTTTCTAGGGATGGCTTGAAAAGAGTCAGGTTCCTGTCATGTTCTTCTGGTAGCCAACTCTACTAGACAGTCAGCAGGAACAACCACCCAAGAGATAGAGGGTGTAGAGCAGTAGGCCTCAAATAACACCTTCTTGTCCTGAGAGGATGGAAAGGTACCAAAGGCTTTATAGATGGAAAAGTCTAGCAATAAATAATCTGACCTCAGGCACTCCATGCAGAGCTTGTGGGGGGTCCTTGGACAGAAATTTGTGACTAAAGTTGGCATATTTTTGAAGTTCTTTTCTGTCTTGTCTTTTTCAGTTACTAGAATTTATGAAAGATGATTCACCTCAAGAGCACACTAATTAATCACACAATAAAAGTGAAATGTAGTAGGGAAAAATACTGTTAGAATAAGCATAAATATATAAACAACTTTATCCAAGTATGTGTTAGACTACTAAAACTACTCATACTAAAATTAACTTCTATTTTTTTTCTTTTTGTAACAAGAAAGGAGTCATAGGACCAATCTCCTGACAACATGAGGAAGAGAAGGGCAAAAAGAGATTAAAAAAATTGCCAAAGGTAGGAAAGGAAACCACAGTAATACTGTCTATGACCCTTCTTCTTTCAGCTTTTCCCAGTTAGGGATCGCCACGGTGGATCATCTGTCCGCTCATGATTGGCAGTGGAGTTTTACAGTGTCGAGTTGCCAGCCTGGTGCCCAACCTTCCACAGAAGACACACACACGCATTCATGCCTAGGGCCAATTTAGAGTATCCAATCCACCTACAGCATGTTTTTGGGATGTGTGAGGAAACCGAAGCACCCGGAGGAAACTGACGCGACCACAGGGAGGACATGCAGACTCCACACAGAAGGCACCCCAGCCGAGGATTGAACCAGAGAACCTCTTGCTGTGGGGTAGCAATGCTAACCGCTGCACCACTGCGACCACCCAATACTGTCTATGACCCTAAAGAAGCTAAATTATTTCACAGAAGGAAGAGGCTGAAAAAATTACAGAGACAAAAATGATTTTGAAAAGGATCACTTAGCTTTGGCTCATGATTCCATCCAAATGTGAAGGTGGCAAAAAGGATATGAGGGAACTCAGCAGCCAGGGGTTTATGGGAGGAAAGATCTTAAAAGACCTTGAGTCATGGAGCAGGAATATAGCAAGAGAAGATCCAAGTGGTTCAGTATCCATCAGTCGGATTGGATGTACGGAATGAATAGAATAGGAGAGCAGAAGCAATACCAAACAGCAGCACTGTACAGAGATTTTTGAGCAGGACTTTTGTTATCTTTAAAATGTGGAAATCTCATTTTTTATGCAAGTGGTTAGTGCAGAGTGGAATAAGAAGTCTATGACTTAGCCCCTTTTACTATGTGATTATAGTGAAACTGTCACTGGCCTGTTGTGGTACCTGTGGTGTTATACACTATTGCATTTGCTATAATCGGTGTGAAAGTAATCATGGCTTATGCTTGTGTGTTGGGAGGAGGGTTAGAGTGTATGTAAGAGTAACTAATTGTCAATCATTTCTTTCACTTCCTATCACAAACAAACTTTGGTACTGTACACATTAAGTTGCTATCTTTCAGAGTCTGGGCAGGATGGTGTGGGAAAGTGACAGATCATTGACACAGTGGCACAGTAAGTAACATTGCCATCTCTAGAGTCGACTTGTCCTTCCTATCTCTGTGTTCGTTTTAACCAGGTGCTCTGGTTTCCTTCCAAGGATATGCCATATGTGTATTGATATATCTCCAATTTGGCTGTGGGTAAGCATGCATTGTATGTGTGTTAGTGTATCTTGTGATAAATGTGGCTTGTCAGGGACAATATCATTGTGTGTGGAAAAAATATTAATGGGCACATATGCAAATCTTAGTAGAAAATAAATAATTTTCTTTCAAAAATAAGGCATAAAATGCAACAAGGAGCATCTATACCCTCAGATCTTTTGGGCACCATCCCTGTTGTCTGTCTAACCAGAATGCAACACAGGCCCCACTTAGTCTACTGCTCAGACATGGGCACGGAGTTCACTATAGTACATGTAGGAGCTGGGGCACTTTAGGAATTATTTATTTAATTTTCCTCATCATCAAATATCAGAGTATGAAGAAAAGGCTACAGTAGCTTGAGTGGAGACTGGTTACAGTACGGTCATTTTTTTTTTTACTTTTCTCAAAATCAGAACTCAAAAGTATAAACAGAATTTCACTACAGCTTGTGCAGGGGTAGTTTACAGTCTAGGATCAACACATTTGAATAGCCTACTATGATTATCTTTTTCCACTTTCTAAACAGTCAAAATCAGATTTATATAAAGGTGGCTATCTCTTTGGAGGTGTAGGTAGGTGAACTGTACTACTGCTGTTACATTTATTTTAGTTTCGCCCTAATCTGACATCACAGGAGTACACAGAAGATGCACCTTTTGGGGATGGGATGAGGAGGTATACTGAGTATTTTTAAACATCTTTATTGAATTATCACTTTTGAAATAGGCAATCATACATTTATATAAATTAAAACAAACCATACTGACATATATTCAGTTATAAACAGAAAGAAACCACCTTTTTGGGGGTTTGGGGACTGGAAAGCAGACGTGCTCCAGACATGACCTATGTGTTCTCACAAACTTTTGCTTTCTCATTTTATGGGTAACTACTGTCCATTTTATTGAGAACTACCCTTTTGTCAGGTTTAAACATTAAGCCTTGGACAGAATGTATTCCTACCTTGAAAGGAAAAAGACAGTTTTTTTCCTTATTCCTGATTTCAACTCAGACCATTCACTGTATAAAAGTTTCAGTAAAAAAGCTCACAAAGGCATTTGACATCTAGAACCCCACAGATTTGGGGAGGCCTAGCATAACACAGACCCCCTGCTTAATTTAATTATTTCCTATATAGTTATTACACAGTAGTCCCTATCACCTAGGGTGTGTTGAATGGATGCATGAAAAAACTGAAAAGAAAGACTGGAGCATGTGCTAAGGAAACACTGCATGGGAAGGCAAGGAGTCTTTTGCCTAGGACATTGCATCACTTTAGGTGTGCCCTGCAATCACAGTATATGGTGATATTTGACATTTGTGTTTTTAGATGGTGCTTGTTAAAAGGGGTGTAGCTACTCTGAGACAAGGGGCATGTTTACGTTACATGGGAAGAGGGGGTTATTTTTCAGGGAATGTGAGGATTCAAAGGTGGCAACCCTATTTGAGAAGCATGACCTTTTGATTCAATGGGCCTGTGTGTTGGGGTTTTATAATATTTGTTTACAACTATTTGGTACTCCAATATATGTCTTAAAGGCAATTACAATGGATGAGTTCCAAGAACTCTGCATCTAAGGATACTGAAAGTGGGTGGGTAATGGGGGGTTGGTGGGAGAGTGAAGTGGTCTAGATGCCTTTCTGTGCACAAAGCAATGAGTTGCACACAAGTGCAACAGCTTATGCACAATAGTGCGCACACTCCTGGCGTACAGCCCAAGCAATAACACAGAAGTACTACTAAGGGAGATTTTATTACTACAATTACAGGAAATCAATGCAAACCCAGACTGTCCACAGCAAGGGGGGCACAATTAAATTGTGTCTGTAGTGAACAGCTTCAGAGGGCAATATTACAAACAAAATGTTTGGAAGTAGGCAGGCAATTGCTTATAAATATCAACAGTATTGAAGCAAAAAAAAATGCTATACTGGACATTTACATCCTGTGTTCTAAGTCAGAGCTGGAATTGTCTGGACAGCAGTGGAGTGAACATATACACCAAAGAGTTCTTCCCATGCATGAAGCTTCATCAGGAGCAGCTGCAGATGCTGTATGTCAGATTAAAAACTCTATGGGTGAGGATACTGCCCTCTTGTTTAGGAAGCAGATGTAAGCCTGCTAGTACACCACAAATCTAATTCAGAGTTTGAAAAAAAAATGGCACTGCCCTGTGTGGCAGCGGCTGCATCAGCTCGTCAGGGAAAAGTGCTTTTTTTCTTCTTTTTTACTCAAAAATACAAAAAAAACATGGTTCTGGGTTCTTAAATAAAAATACAGGAGTTTACAGTAGGCAGAAATTGCTGGAGATCAAGCATACTTCATCGCCATGCTGCTGGACTGATGTTCTATTGTCTCCAGAGTTTGTGGGGTCTACTACAGTCTCAGATCTCCACAAGTTAAGGATCTTAACCCTGCATGTTGCTAAGTACCTGAAACATGAGATGGGAGGTGCTGGAACAGGCCAGATAAGTAATAAGAGGAAGAGATGTGAAAGAACAAGGAAAATAGAATGTAGGGCTGGTACTGCTGCTACACTAAAGACAAACCCTTATAGGCCTGCACTGCCCTCAACACTGCTTGCAAATGTGCGTTCTCTTGACAAGATGGACTACTTAAGGATGAAACTCTCCTCAAAGAACAACGTGAGAGACATTAGTTTAATTACGATTACTGAGACATGGCTACACAGCAATATCAGTGACAATGCAGCTAATTTAGAGTTTCACACTGTATCATGTAGACAGAAGCCAAGCACTGTGTGTAAAGGCTAGGGAAGGAGTCTGCATTTATGTTAACAGATGGTGCAGTAGCTTTGTGGTCATTATGTCTCACTGCTCTGAGAATCTGAAGTTTCTGTCTATAAAATGTAGAACTTTTTACATTCCTAGACAGCTAAATGGAATCTGCATAACAGTGGTATGTATATCTCACCTACAGCCAACACAAATGAAGCACTCACAAAATTGTACCAGTCTACCTGTGACATGCAAAATAAACACCCTGAGTTTGCTCATGTGATAGCTGGTAATTTTAATCAGGCTGATCTAAAGTCAGTACTGTCTCATTACTACCATCATGTAAACTTTCCAACATGGGATAGGAGTACCTTGGATAAAGTGTACACAAATATAAAGAAAGCCTACAAAGCAGTGTGGCATCTATACCTCAGATGCTTGGATTATCTTTCTATCATGTTGATACCTGCTTATAAACCTGCTCTGGTCAGGGAGAAACCACTGTGAAACAGATCAGGATTTGGCCTGAGGGAGCATTATCAGCTCTCCAGGATTGTTTAGAGTGTAGTAAAACTGGAACATTTTCAAGGAGGCAGTCACAACAGACCACCACGTTGACCTAGATAAATACACCAAAGCAGAGATGGCTTACATCATAAAGTGCATTGATGATGTCACAGAGATCAGAAGCATCATCACAAGAGCTAACCATAAGCCATGGCTTACACGTAAGGTCTACAATCTTTTGAAGGTACGAAATTCAGCATTTTAGGCAAATGGCAGGGAAGCCTTAAATGTGGCAAGGGCAAACCTGAAGAAAGGCATAAGAGAGGTTAAGAGGGAATATGGGAGGAAAGTACTAAACTACTTAGACATGAGAGATTCCAAATAGTTGTGGCAGGGTAGCAACAAATTATGGACTATAAAATGAAAGCTGCACAATGTGATGATAACACTGACCTCCTAGACAAGCTAAATACCCTTTTTGGAAGATTTGCCTAGACAAGCTGAATAACTTTTTTGGAAGATTTGAGGAGATGAACACCACAACTGTACAAAGGTTATACACAGAGCAGTATGATGCAGTACTCAGTCTTAGCCCAAATGGAAGTAAAAAGGTGCTATTGAAAGTGAATTCCAGAAAGGCGTCCAGTCCAGATATTATCTTGGGTAAGGTGTTAAAGAGCTGTGCAGACCAATTATGTTCAGTGCTCACAGATATATTTAACACCTCATTTGGCCCAGAAAAGTTCCCTTCATGATACAAAGTAACAAATATCATCCCTCTACCCAAAAAAGTCTTACCTTCCAGCTTGAACGACTTCAGGCCTGTCGCACTAACATCCACAGTTATGAAATGTTTTGAGGGGCTAGTCAAGAAACACCTCTCTATGGAACTACCATCAACTTTCGACCCATTGCAGTTTATCTACAGAGAAAACAGATCCACGGCTGATGCAATAGCAGTCACATTGCATCTTACTCTTGATCATCTGTAGAGCAAGGACAGCTATGCGAGAATGATATTCATTGACTTTACCTCAGCATTAAACACAGTTGTCCTATGCAATTGATCAATAAGCTAGTACATCTGGGCATCAGCAAACACCTCTGCAGTTGGATACTGGACTTTTTGGTTAACAGGCCACAGAAGGTTTGTGTGGGCATGAATACCTCTAGGAGCATAACACTCAACATAGGTGTTCACCAGGGTTGCATTCTCAGCCACCTATTGTTTACTATCCTATCCCATGACTGCACAGCAAACTTTAGTACAAATCTTATCAAGTTTGCTCATGACACTGAAGTCATGAGTCCCATCACGAGAGAGGACGAGAGTGCATACACAGAAGAGGTTAACACACTGATTGCAACAACAACCTTGACTTGAATGTAAGTAAAGCTAGAGAGATCATCGTAGACTACAGGAAGAGGCAAATACCCCAATACCCCACACACCATTCCTGATCAATGGAGAGATGGTGCAAAGGATAAGCAGTAACAAATTCCTCAGAGTTCATACCTCTAATATCTCTCTTTGTCTGGGAACACCTGCCACACAGTGAAAAAAAGCACACCGACGTCTCTGCTATTTGAGATGACCCAAGAAGGTGAAACTACCATTGTCATCACTTTCCAACTTCTATAGAGCAGCAATTGAAAGCATCACATTATCCAATTTTTCGGTATGGTATGGGAGCTGTTTAGTCGCAGATAAGAAATCCCTGCAGAGAGTCGTGAGAGTTGCTGAGAGGATAACTGGCACAAGTCAGGATCTTTATACATTGAGGTGCCTAAACAGAGCCACCAAAATACTAAATGACTCAACTCATCCTGCAAACAGTCTGTTTAGGAGCCTGTCATCTGGTAAAAGATACCACAGTATTCAATGCAGGACAATTTTTATACGAAGGTGATCAGAATTCTTAACTCCAACATTTGGTCTGATCATTGACAGGTCAGGATGGTGGGACTTCATATTCACTCTGAGATATTATTTTATCTATTTATTAAGCACAGCCAACTAATATAATTTATACTACTAACCCAGGTGCAATATATTTTCTTCAGCTGCTACTACTATGTACTTGTTCACTGATAATTTGGTAGATGGTTCATGTGCAATACTATTACTTGAACCTTGTTGCTAGATGTGTGTTTCTATGAAAATATATAGCTATATACTTGCGTTGATTTATAAAACAATGGTAGTATTATTTTATATATATATATATATATATATATATATATATATATATATAAATACACACACACATATATGTATACATATACACATACACTAACTTCTATGTCACACAATCGCCAATAAAAGGGAATATTCCTCTATTTGGAGATTGTTCATATTACACATCTGTCGACCATCTACATATATTGACCAAATGCAGTCGATTAAAATGATGTTGATGAACCTACATACAGTCCAAATGCAGAGCATTTACATCTACATCTTTATCTCTCTCTTTCTTTCTCTCTCTCTATAGATATACTGTAAATATATATATATATGGGTCCCCTTCAAAACATTTAAAACCCATAACATCTAATTTCCATCTAAAATGCATAACATTGAATTTCATGACATTTAACAGTACAAATCACATGAAAATAACACCCCCTCCACATATAACGACATGCATACAATGGGGTTAGGAAATTAACTTTTTCCCACTGTAATGCAATCTTGTAGTTGGTATATTTAATTTACAGGGGGGGGGCTGCAGAAATGTAGTAAAAAGTGTGTTTGGTAGTTTGGTGTCATATGTGGAGGGGATGTTATTTTCTTGTGATTTGTAGTGTTAAATGTTATGAAATTCGATGTTATGGGTTTTAGATGTTCTGGTCTCAATATTATGAAATCAGATGTTATGAGTTTTTGATGTTTCAAAGTAGACCCATATATATATATATATATATATATATATATATATATATATATATAAATACACACAAATATGTACATGCATTACTGAAGTCAGTCAGTCACTTCTACTAAAAAAAAAGCTTTCAGCAATTTATCTTTGTTTTAAATCTAATGCCTGCTTCAATATCAACTTGTCAGGATATTGCTAATACAGACACCTGAACCTCTGCCCACCTGGGTTACAATAGTTGCATTCTTTCTCATTATAATTTTCCAAAGCTCTGCTTCACACCTCCAGTACAAAGATCCTTTGTTACATATACAGACAATCTCAACTACACCATCTAGACCCACCTCAAAGAGCAAGTTAAACTTGATCTAGTTAAAGCTGATGGATAGTCTGAAACACACAGGCTACTGGTTCTGAGCTACAAAAATAAAACAAACTACATAGCATTTAGTACTGCTATAAGTAAAACAGATACTGTACTGCTAAATGAAAAAATATATGGTGGCACTTTATGTAGTCCTCTCTTGTACTACAAAGAACATAAAAAAATGTGGCTAGAAGCTGTAAATATAAACATGGTTCCTTCACAGACATAAATATTACCGACACCTTTATCAATTAGTCACTGTTACATACATCTGACCACATAAAGACATAACCTATATATGAAATTTGACATGTGCAGTTTGTCGAGTTTGAACATAGTCAGAAATTTTTAAAGCATTTACATGGAAAACATATCTTTTAATGAAAGAAAATGCCTAGCAATATTGCTTAAATGGTTGGGAAATTAAAAGTGAAGCTATCACTGAAAATTAGAGCCTTTCTTAATGATCAAAAGCAACTTACAATTATTATATTTGTAAATTTTGCAAATATGATGAAACCATCCAAACATAAACACCATAAGACTGATACCAACTATAATATACGTTTACATTTAGCAAAGACAACAGCAGCAAGTTAGCCCTTCACACTTTCTTGGTAATACATTTAAAGGATTAGCCGAAGTAAAATGTACATTGCCCCATCATGAGTTAAAATAAAAGCCATCCGAATGTTGCTTATTACTGAAGAAGCACATATTGCCTACCACTAAATAGCAGGTTAATCTGAACACTGATATTTAATTTTTTTATTTTACATTTGTTTACCAGGATAGTCTGACTGGACACAGGTCCATTTAAGGCGGAGGCCCGAGAAGAAAAGCTCTGTACTATTAACATGAATAGTAAACACAATATAGTACAAGTCACAATTAGAATATAATAGCTGAAAGGCATTTTTACACAGACAACAGAAAGGATCTTTATTAACTCATATAGAAGATATTTAGAGGATTCCTGAGTTTGTAACAGAACCAAGAAGTCAGAGAGTTGCTGTTTATGTATGTTACAAGGTAGGGATGATTATGTGATATATGGGCTTAGCCAATAATTCATTAGGTGTGCTTCGAGAGACTTTTTAAATACTATAGTTGAAGGAGCAGAGGTAAGCGTGGTGGGAAGGTTGTTCCAGTTCCTAGCTATGTTGTGGGAGAACAGAGCTTGCCCTGCAGAGTTACTGGCTTTAGAGATGCAGAGGAGAGATTTTTCAGAACGGAGGGGACGGTTTGATACGTACTGGGTTAGGAGTTGTTTTAGGGATGGGGTTTTGTCAGGATAATTCACGATATTGTAGGCAAGTATTAATTGGTGATATCTCTATAAACATCACCATCACGTTTCCAGGTTGATGAAAAATAAATCTATAAAATGATGAAAATATAGATAAAAGCATAAACATTCTAATTAATTTCATGTTTAAGAAATTTAACTGAGCCTCTGAGTTTGGGATGTTGGTTTAAAGAAATTTTAATATCAACTAGCATCCTAGTTCACAAATGGCTAACCTCTAAGAAAATGACTGCACTGCTGGCCTTTCAAGATTTATATTCTGAATTACCGTGCTCTGATATTGCACTGAATGTTTTGGTCAGCGTTTAGCACTGTGAATCATCATATTGTGATGTCATGTGTCACATAACCTGCTAAGGTCTGTTACAACAGTACATTTGCTTAGTTCACCAGCTATCTTGGTGATGTAGCTCAAGTCACATGGTGGAATAGCATTATAACCCAGTGGAGTCCACTCAAGTTCCTCAGGAATTGGAACTTGCTCCCCCCATATTTCACCAGCTTTGTAAACGACATGTCTTCCTTTTGTGGTCTTTTAGGCCTATAAAGATACAAATGACTACACGTTATTCTACTCAATCATAACTATACACTAGTTGCAGCATGACATATCTCTAGCTTATTGAGTTATATCCCCAGCATAATGCAATCATTCCTCTCAACTGTCCAGATTTTCGAAGAATGCCCAGATTTCTGACTTGTATTTTGGTCCGTTTCTCTTAAAATTGTATTTTTCTGGCAAATCACTGGCAAATCATTGAGGACTGAAGTCAGAAAATAATGGCAGATATTTGATTTTCAGACTTCATATCCTTCAGAAAATTCATACTAATCAAAACCTGTTATTCTATCAACTTTCTAAGTTTGTAAGAGCAATATTTAAAAAAAAGTGTCCCTATTTGTGGGTGTTGTCCTCCATTATTTGTGAATTTGTCCAGATTTCTTGTTTTAAGAGGTTGAGAAGTATGAATGCTACTAAAACCAAGTCTATGTTAAGTTACACTCTTGCACTCCTCACAGCTCCAGCTTGTCCAGGGACAAGTGCCTCCTTGAACCTCTCAGTACACTGAAACTGCTACGTGACATGACAGATCAACATATTAAAATGGCAGTACTTAGAACAAATCAAAAACTAGGCTTGCTAAGTTACACAATGCTTGACAAATGCTTCATGTATCACTACTGCTTACTCTTCCTTACCATATACCCAATTACATGCTTTAAACATTTATATAAATCTACTCTCGGACCAGTTATATAAACCTGAGGAAGCATATAGTGGAGTAACCAGATTCACAGCTGGCAGACAAGTCTTTCACCACTGCATTTTCCAAAAGAAATACATTGGCTGGAACTCGACCAGTAAAAAACAGTGACATGCCTGTGGAGTGGCTAAACCATTGTATGTGATAGCAGGCCCGCTACTCAGTCCTTAATGAAATGGTGTATCCCCGGGCAAACTCAATGTTTTCCCTTGCAAGAGTGAAGCTCTGTGTCATCATACTTCGGAAAATCCCTCTTAAATAATCCTTTAAGAAACCTCTCAAAAATCTTATCACTTGATTTAACTTCCTAATTTCTTTTTTTCTTTCAGTCTGGTTTCATTAATGCTACATTGCATTCTCAGTATAAATAAGTGCATAATTTTCAGTTCTTGTGTGTGTATTTTTTTGCTCTCTCTTTAGGATAAATTATGTCTCTGCATATAGGTCAAAATCTTTAAATGACCTGACAGTTTGCAAATATTAAATTGTTTAATCTTGCTGAATGTTTAATATTTGCTGTTTTCAACTCAGGTACCTAATACTACTTGCCATTGCCACCTGTCTGGCATATGACTTGCACATATATGTTGAACATGCCTGCATGTTTAATGCAATGTTTCTTACACTGTTGCAAACGTCCTTATAATGTACATTCTGTAATAGTCTAAAAACTGTATTTATTATCTTATAGAAACTTTCTCCCTGGGCTTCCAATGAAAATGGGTCATAATCAGTCAATTTCATGGACAGCGAACAAACAAGTAAATAAACTGAGGAAGGTGATGGTGATGTTACTGCTCAGGGGTGGAAGGATACAGAGGACTCCATGAAAATATTTTTGATAAATGTTGATGCAAACATTTTTGCAAGATGTTGGGAAGGAGGTGGAGATTGTGTTACCAGCAGTGATGAAATGCACTTGAGTGGGGTTCATTAAGGGGAACACATCCACAGAACAGTAGAGGGTAGGGTTCATTAAGGGGAACACATCCACAGAACAGTAGAGGGTACTGAGGAGTGGGGCAGGCGGGACACTAGTGGGATGCTATGGCTTGACATCAAAAAAATCTTTTTGTGGGAAAATATGAGCATTCCCAATGGCTATCTAAATGTTGATCCCTCCCAGCCAGCACCCCCCCCCCCAGGTGAAGGAGTACAAATGAACCTGTTGATAGGGGGGAGGGAGGTTGATGGTCATCAGACAGCAGTGGTAAAAAGATGCAAAAAAAAAAACTTGATTCCACAAAGTGGAACATTATTTTCAGGGTGCAGTAAGAGCTATAATTTGAAGAGAGTTTCTTAAATGTGTGTGTGGGGGGTTCAAATAAAAGACCAGTGCTTAGGCTGGTGGTCACCAATGCTAAGATGCTGGAACTGGAGTGGACATGAAGCAGGGATGACCCCTGCCACAGCTGGTATTTCTCATGTTGATCAAAGTACAGGCAAAGCGAGGAAACTGGAAGCCGGGAGAGGGGTGAGAGAGAAATGAAAATTGCATCTTTAATCTTTTAACTGGCAAATGGAATCAGCTACTGGATATGGGAAATTGAAAATACTTAAGGGTTTTCAAAAGGTGTCATGTTTGAGACAGCTGTTCTGGGAGTCAGTGGTCATTCCCGTCAGCAGAGTAAGTAGATGGGATGAGTGTTTCTAAAGGTGATAAATGATAGATATTTAGAGCAAAGTGTACTCATCTAAAAAAAAGGAAACTAGAAAAAAGCATGTGAGATGGGTACTGGGAGGATTACGAGACTGGGACTGCTGCAGTGGGAGGTTAGTTTGTTAAAAAGGACAGTGGTATTCGTCAACATGATGGCTGCACCACTATATATGGGAATAGGATATGGAGGAAGTGGTAAGAGGCACATGATCTAGGTGTAACGGGAAAGGAGTACAAATACAAAGATAAAGGTTTAAGACAAGAGAGGAGATGAGGGATATAGTATGGCAGACTTCAGGAGGTATTAATTGGTACTGAATTCAGTAGATGGTGGGGAAATTGGCAGCAGGGTCCTATTGTACATATAGTTAAAAATATATATCTTTTTCCTTGCTCTTTATATTTTCCAGCTGTCATATAATTAGCATCCATATATGTTAATGTTACATTAGTAAATAGAGCAACACTAGCAGTATAAATCTAATTGTTTACATTACACAAATGCTATGCATATGTACAAGAGCTCATATGTGCTTTTGTTAGACAACTTGGGTATAGCCTTCATGGTTTAGCTCAAGTATTTGGGAATAAATGCTGTAAATCCCACAACCCCACCCTCGATTACTGGGGAGTTAATAGCATGTCTGCATTTATTTATGTTTTGTAATCTGACCTGGTCCTATTAGGCATATGGCTTGTCTTCTGTGGAGACCTGAAGTGTTGCTTATACAAACTACTAGAAATTTAGCCAGGTCACTGAGGAAATTCTGCAACTCTGCTTCCAATAAGTGCCATGATGTCTTTCGCATCATCCTAAGCTATCATCAGCTCACACAGATAATGCCATGGGATCTGAATGGAGAGAGGTCAGCAAACAAAGGAGTGATATTGCTGAAACTGAATTCATCCTCAAGTCTTGGTGAGTACTTTCACGAGGTGGACCCTGGTTTTCACAAAATCTCACCAAGACAACACTGATATACAGACTGTATTTTACATAGCAGATATGGACAGAAGTAGGTCAAAAATAAAAAAAAAAGATAGCTGGGTGCATAAGACTCGGGATAAAAAATATCCAATTCTGGTAGGTACACTGGTGTCAGGACCGGAAAAAATGACAGTGTAGAATCTTCAAAATACAGAAACATTCCTACAATAGGGCTAGGCCAGACTCAGGAGAGGATGGACCCCCCTGCTGTAGAAGGAAGTAGCAGTCCACAAAAATCACAAAATTATAGGCCAAAGAGTCATAAAGCAATAGAGTGGATTATTGAGGACAGGAAAGAAATGATGTATTGTTAATATTATGCAAAAAGCCAGGAATTCCCAGACACAGTATATACAAAAAGATTGAGACAGAAATTGGAGAAAAGAAAATACTTCCTCAAGAAAAACTGTGAGAAGCCTCAAATAAAAATTTGTGTTCATTAATACAACAGATTTGTGAAAAACATTATACAGACCAAGACACTTTGAGCCGTTTGGTAAAAGAAACATCTGAGAAAGTGTGAAAATATAAACAACAAAACCTAGAGATTTTTGAAAAGTATAAAAAAGAAATATGGACATGGGGAAAAAAAAAGAGACACTTGATATGGTGCGATATTTACGCAAAGTCGAAAGCCAAATTAATCAATACAAAAAAGGCAGCGCAAAGATATTCAAAGAGAAATACAGGCAAAGGCATGATATTGAAAATTTAACAATAAAAAATAATATTAGAAAAAGGAAATGTAGAAAAGAAGATTAGTAAAGTAGAAGTTAAAAAAATAGAAGCTAAAGTTATGGGATGTCTGCTAAGTGAAGGATTTGATGTAGAAGGTCTAAAACAGGTTACATCACAGCAGGATGGAATGAGTCCCCAAAGTAAGGAGAAACAGGAAGTTCAGGAAACATCTGAAGAAGAAATATGGACAGGGAAATAAAAAGAGATTTAATGTGGTGTGATATTTATGCAAAGGAGAAAGCAAAACTGATCAATACAAAAAGAGCAGCACCAAAAATATTTGAAGAGAAACATAGGCAAAGGAATCCAGAAATGGAAAACTTTACAATACAAAAAACAGTAGACAAAGAGGAAACGTAGAAAAGAAGATTAGTAATGGAGAAGATAAAGAAAAAGAAGCTGGGGTTATGTTGTACCTACGGAGTGAAGGATTCAGTGTAGAAAATCTAACTCAGAAAGCACCACAGCAGGATAGAGCAACAGGCATCCAAATTAAGGAGAAACCAGTGGAATGGGAAGCAACTGGGCAGTTGCCATATGAAGATATTTTGGAGCCTTCCACAAGAAAGCAGTATAAATGTTAATTTGAACCTGGACAGCAAGGGAAGGAACAGCAAACTGTGGAAACTCTGACGCAGTCAATGTTGAGGAGTGATAAGCCAGTGAGTTCACATATGACAGAGCAACAGATGGCGCAGGATGAAATTGAAGAAAATGTAACAGGAAGATGTTATGGGACTTTCTATAGAATGCCCACAGGAAATGAAAAACAAAAAATGTGACCTCACTTTAGAAGAAAATGAGCTAAGAGAAGAGTTGTTTGATTTAATAGAAATAGACAGACATATTAAGATCAATGAAAAACATAGATTGCAGAAACCCAAAAAGTTAGAAGTTTGATAAAACAAATGAACACAGTAATTAGGACTGTTCATAGAGATCCATGTGATATAACAGAAGTAAATAGGGGTACTTACGTATTATCGCAACCAGATTCTGGACATATCAAAATTTGTAATGTTTTTGCGAACCAATGTATCTTAACCTAAAAAGGGATCTGTAAACTGTTAAGTATTATTCTCTGACATTGGTTATGAGATAATAAGAGAAGTAATGTCCAAATTCTTCCTGGGTAGCATCCTTTCCCGATTTGGGTCTGCGTTGTAGGCTTTTTTTTTTTTTCCGGATTAATGTCAAAGAATGGGATGTAGGTTTCCTGGTCAACAGGTTTGTAGCAAAGACCTGATGTGTGGGTGTCTGCCACTGTTAAACATGTGACATCTTGCTGTTATATTTATGTGTGTGTTCAGCTTACTAGTTTACTGTATGTGAGGTTTTCCTGTTTTGGTTTATTTTTTTCCCCAAAGGATGTAATGAAATTGTTTAAATGCATTACTTGAATGGTTATGTGTGTCGATGCTGCTTGTGATTTAGAGAAAGACAGCAGGGCACAGGGCATACCTGAGTTTGCCTTCATGTCTGCTAGTACATTCAGACAAACAAACTTGAGCAGCAGGACTGCATCTTCATTAGAAACTGTCCAATGTCTGGAATAAGATTTATTTAAACAACGAGTGAGGTTACTGTGTTGTCGGCTAGCAGTTGTGTTTGCAGAACTACATCAAGTGTCATGAAGTGACAGTTGGAATTGGTTTTGAATTGTCATTTGGTAGTTAGCAGTGTAGCTACTTTGGCCAGATTAAAATGACTGGCCATAATTTAAAAGACATATTACCTCCAATCTACCTTAACTGAGGGAACTGGAACGGAAAAAGAATGTGGTTAAATGTTACTACGGCTTCGAAATCTGGTTGCAATAATACGCAAGTACCTAAATAGGATATATTACTGTGCAGCTACATTAATAACAGATAAAATTCTACCGCAAGAATACAGGGTAGTAACGGAAAGGAAGGGGAGAAATCAAATACCCTCATGGAAAGATTGAAGAGAGAAAACTATAAAGCAATTAAGATAAGAAGTGCCACTGTTGGAAGAATACAGAAGAGGGAACAGATCAATAAAAATACTCAAAGATAGACGTGATAAAACAATGTGCAGTATTATAATAGATCAGGATTTATCATGCACTATCGTAAATAAACTAAAAATCTTAGCACAGGCAGAAAAACTAACAAGATACACTGATAAATATAAAGGAAAAATACAAAATAAGCAATTTATTGATGACCCCAAAATGTTCTATATAGAATTGGGAAACAAGGCAAAGGAATTGAAAGACCCCAAAAAAGAAGAAATAGATACATTTTGGAGACATATCTGTGGAGATCCTGTGGAACACAACAAAGATGCTAAATGGATAGAAGTAAAAGAAAGAATAAGAAGTTCAAAGGTACATGATATGAAACAGGATGAGGTAACGGCCAGAGAGACTGACATAAATTTAAGAAAATCCACCAAATGGAAAGCCCCAGGCCCAGATGCAGTATCTAACTTCTGGCTAAAAGTATTAACACCTTTGCATGAAGATTTAGCAGTGAGTACGGACTATTTATATGTGCACCCCAAACAGACACTGAACTCATTAACAGGAAAAACAGCGCTCCTACGTAAGAGGATAAAAACTCAGAGGAGGATATTACAGGGCAACTCCCTGTCACTGCTGCTATTCTGTCTTGCCCTTAACCCTTTAAGCTGGCTCCTAGAACACAACACAGTGTAAAGACCTCACATCTTCTTTTTGTCGATAATTTAAAATTGTATAGCTCATTAGATGAGGAACTGAAAGTACAATTGCAAGTAGTCAAAACTTTTTCAGATGATATGGAATGTCATTTGGTCTTGATAAATGTGCAAAAGCAACCTTTAAAGCAGGAAAACTGCAGCACCAACAAAACATTTGTTTGGTACAAGAATGTGATATAAAAGAACTTGAGCAGGAGGTAGTGTACAAATGTTTGGAAACTGATGAAGGATCAACAATAAAATATGGACAAATGCAAATAAAACTTAGTAGGAAATATTTTAGAAGACTTTAATCCCGAAAAGAGCATTAACATCTAGGAACAAAATTCAAGCTATAAACCAATTTCCTCTTCCTATCATAACTTACAGTTTTGGATGATTGACTGGCCCCAAAATGTGATAGACAGATTAGACAGGAAGACAAGAAGGATGCTTCATGCTCACCAAATGATGTATAAAATTCAGTGCATGTCAAGATTCCCTGTTCCGAAGGAGGTATGGGCTTCTGTAAAAATTGATTACATGTATAGATCTGCAATCATGGGACTGCACACATATCTGATGACCTCACAAGACCCAAACATAGTAAAAGTTTTGAAACATGAGGAGAATTAATCTAAGATGACTTCCCTGCTTAGTCTAGCATAAGCTTATCGGCGTCAAGCAGGAATGGAAATCAGACCAGAAGTAGATAAAAATCAGGCAGTGACTGAATGTGCCAAAAAGCAAAAGAAGAATACAAGGTGAAGGATCAGATGAGAAGGCAAGAAATGTGGAAAATGCATAAATATTGTTGCAAGTACAGGAAACTTCTGGAAGAACCTTATGTTGATCAGGAATGAGCTCAGGAATGGTTTAAGGAGAGGTGAATTCAAACCAAAAGATGAAAGGTTAATGTTGGCAGCCCAAGACAATAGGCTACGCCCTCGGTTTATAAAGTCCATTGAACATGTCAGAGAAACAGATATATGTAGGCTGTATAAGCAGAACTGGAAACAGTCGCACACCTTGCTGCTGGTTGTGACATACTAATGGCAGAAAGGTTGTTTACTGAAAGGGACAATAATGTGGCAAGACTATTGCACTGGGGAACAGAAACATGAGCCATAAAGCATCATAGAAAATGATGAAGTCTACATCACATGGGATCACCCATTACCAACAGTCAAAAAGATAGATGTGAGAAAACTGGATATAGTGGTCCAAGAAAAGAAGATGAAAGTAGCATTGATCATTGAAATCACTACCATTCAGTGACTATAGCGTCTTGCGTACAAAGAGACAGAAAGTCATAAAATATCAAGATTTGCAGGCAGAAGTGAGAGCAATGTGGAAGAAAGATACCCAGACATTCCCAATAGCAGTAGGAGCAATGGATCTTATAAAAAATAATCTACAATATTTACATATGTTACCAATACATGTAACTCTGTACAATTTGCAGAAGTCGTCATTACTGGGCACATTGCGAGTGCTGCGAAGAGCACTTTTGGCTGACATCAAAGATTGAAACAATGCTGATTTCATGAAGATTGATTATACGACATTAGAAACCCAAAAGATTTGGAGAAATGAAAAAAAGGAGATGCCATGATTTAATATTTCATCCAAAATAGGACACATCAAAGGGTGTTGGTTCCATCATTCTGCATTCTGGAGTAGCAGTAATGGAACATGAATCCAAGTACCTAGAGTGGGGATTGAACTCACAAGCCTCCTTATGTTCATAGCATCAAAGGCATTTGTACTGTCTGCTAAGCTGCTGGCTCTATGCATCAGAAGTGGGGTGTCAGTGAATACCTCGAGAGAAGGACACCCTCATGTGTTCAGGTAAGGAGGCATTGATATATACATATGTCAAAGACATCTAATGCAAATTAACATTAATATAAGTGGAATAGCTATGTAATCCATATTGTGGAGGTATGACATTTTATGTGGATGTCATTTCATTTAGTAGGACTATCGTTTTATACCTAAAAAGGTATCCATCTCTATGATGGATTTTTCATTAAGAGAGCATTATGGAAGAACTACTTTCACATGCCTAAAGTATAAAACTGCACGTTGTTTTTTTGCCTTCATTGTGTTTTTCTTACAAATCAGCTCTTTATTGATATATTTTAGAATACTTGCATTGTTGTACAGCTGTAAAATGCTATCAGTTAAAAGCTTCTTTTCCCTTACTTTGAAAAACAAGTGCAAGATCACTGCAACTCAAGTGACAGTCTGCAGCTAATAAAACATTTCATACAAGGTCTGCTGGTATGAATGCATGTAAATTTGCTGAGAAGGAAGATTCTTTCACCATTTGTTTAGGTATACAAATTAAAAATTCTCTTTTTTTTCAGTAACTTGAATAGATATAAAATACAGTGGGTTGGATTCATGAAGGCCTACACTAAGTGTACAGTAAGTGTACACCATTCTGAGTGAACAGACAACACAAGCATAACTCCCACCTTCTCCATCTTAATTTTAGTTTTCATACAGATTTTCATGTAACCTTAAATATTATCGGAGATTCCTAAAGGTTACCACAATGTATAGAGTTTGCCTACACTTAGCCTAATCTTTCTAAGTCCATAGACAGTGCAAAAAATATGTTAAGGATGTACTCGTGTACACTTCGTGTAGTCATTCATGAATCCGGCCAAGTATTTTTTTTTCTTTGAGGGCACAAAATCATTTCAATGTGTTATGTTTTATTCTGGTGCATCTAGATACTTGTTATCCCATACATTAGGAAATGATTGCATGAGATATCTTTCCAGATCAAAAATCACAACAGCAAATGAGAAGGAAGCTGGTTAAGTCACACAACAGATACACGTGCGTAGATTAGCACACAAACACAGTTCTGTATAGATCAGAACACGTACTTTATTCTGGAATGGACAATGGAAAAATATATTAGTAACCATTATTTATAATCTCACAGCATCCTGATGAGTATACATTTACGAACAAATTTATCAAAAAGGAATACATGTGCATATAAAGTCAAGAGTGATGGCAGATACAGTACATATATACATACACACACTTGCACCATCAGCAGTAGCAGCAACAGAAGGGGCACTTTTAGGAACAAAACATTAGTGAAAACTAGAAAAAGACAAATGAGCACCAACAGTGATATACTGACATCTGCATATGGAAATGGCACTGTGAATATCTGTACACAACAATTTCACACAGCTTGCACTTTTGTTCGTCATACACGTTATCCACAACTTCAACTGAAAAAAAAAATCACTGAAGCCCTATTACAGTTTAAGTTCCACTTCTGTTATGTTGGACTTTCAAAACCTCAAAACTTTCTATGCATTTTACTTGTACGTGGTACTCTGAATTCCACATCACAGATGGCAATGACAGAAATTCATTGAAAAAGCAGCTATCACACCTATTGTATTCCATTCAGTACTTGTGATAAGAGCTCCATGTTCACAAAATAAATAATAATCCAGTGTTAGAAAGGTACTGATCTGCAAAAATCCATAGCAGTTAAGATGATTTCTTAAACAAGTATTAACTTTCAGTACTTGACTGGAATGACTGGCCCATGGAGAAATGGAAACTATCATTTTACATTGCAGCGAAAGAGTGAATCAACCCTCCAAGGAACTTTGCAATACCTCTTAATACGATTTTTGCAGGTGGTTTTAGAAATAAGTTTGTCCAAATTAGTAAAATGCTGTGTGTGTGTGTGTGTGTGTGTGTGTGTGTGTTTGTGTGTGTGTGTGCTATACTATACATATATATATATATATATATATATATATATATATATATATATATATATATATATATATCTTTCAGGAAATACTATAACGATGTAATATTTAGCAGCCATAGCTGCCTTTCAATTTAAATACAAGATAATTTAAAGGCCTCCCACCTTACACAGATATTAAAAACGATGGTTTATAACATTTACTATTTTACTGTGTGTGGCACATTAGTTAGCATTGTTGCCTTACAGCTCTTGGACCTAGTTGGGGTTCCATCTGTTTTGATATGCAAATGTCTGAACAAGCAAATAAGACATCTTGTATAGTCCTCTAAAGCTAACTATGAATATAGATTAGCATCCCTAGCTAAGCATAACCATAAGGCAGTCTTTAGCCAAGTACAAAACCTTAAAGGAAAAGCCCAGATTTCTGCTGAACTGGTAGTGAATGGTACCACATACACTGAACCAGTAGAAATAGCCAACCTGCTAGCGGACATGTTCAGTGAAAACAGCAGGTCTTAACCACTATTTCCAAGGCCAAAAACACAGCCTCTGTGGCACTTGATGACATCTCAGGCTGTGCTCTCAATGGTTTAAAACAGGAGTTAACACCACCATTGGGTACTCTTTTCAACCACAGCCTAAGCACTGGTTTTGTCCCCCTGAATGAAAAATGGATATCATCATCCACTTGCACATGGTGGGTGGATCCACCAACCCTGGGAACTATAGACCCATTAGCCTAACCAGCCTTATCTGCAAGGCCATGGAGAGAATCAACATGGACCTTATCAACAAGGATACAGGAGACCTTAACACTTTACCTGGCCTGGCTTTTTTTTCTAAAGGGAGATCTTGCCTGTTGAACCTAGTGGACTTCTTTAAGACCATTACCAAAGCCCCAGATGAAGGCAAATGTGTGCATATGGTCTATCTAGACTTGGCCAAGGCCTTTGACACAATCCCCCATTCAGACAACATTGAAAAACTCACCCAACTGGGTGTCAACCCATATACTGTCAGGTGGGTTGCAAACTGGCTCACTGACAGAACACATACTGTAAAAACAGAGGACTCCACCTCCACCAGCAGACCCATTACCATTAGTGTTCCATAGGGATCAGTGCTGTGGCCCCTATTGTTTGGAATCTACTTCTCAGAAGTACAGGAAAAACAAAAGGTCTGTGGCTGATGAAGTTGGCTGATGACTGCAAATTGGGAGCAGTCATTGAATCCCCAAATGATATAAACATTCTACAAGAAGGAGTTATGAAAACCAATGACTGGTGCCAAAGTCATGGTCTTAAACTCAATGCAAAAAAGTGCATTATTGTCCCCTTTGGCAAAGGCGATGTCCCTGCACATTATCATATTAATAACACCTGAAACTCAGTAGTGAAAGATTTGGGCAGACAATTTGACAGAAATCTTACTTTTAATTACCATGTGTCCAAGGTGGTAAGGAAGGCCTTCTATGTGCTCACCTCATAAGCAAGGGCATAGCTTCCAGAACAAAACAGATTATAACCCTCCTATATGCTTCCCTCATCAGGCCAGTAACAGAGTACAATGCTCCCTTTGGTATGTATCTAAACAGGCACCAGCAGCAACTGAAGAGACCACAAAGGTTCCTCACAAAGATAATTCAGGGTCTTGAGCACGTCTTACGTGGACATACTAAAATCACACTCACTACACTCTGTATTGTAGTTTCACCTGTCACCCTCTTGGATAGGGGGCAGTTAGTGCTGATATAGACTATCTCTAGACCCTTGAGGGAACACAGGTTGAACTTGGCTAGGCTTGTAAGGGCCCTAGGGCCATTAGCCTAGTAACCTGCTATGAACCTATACCTTCTAGTATCTGCATGGGTTTTCACTAGGTTATCTAATTTCCTCCCACTTCCAAAATCATGACAGTAAGTGAACAGAACTGAACATATTCTCATGTATGTTTTGTCATGTAGTGACTTTCCTCCAGTACTGATTTGCTGCCTTTACCCACCGAGTACTGGTACAAGTTCCAGATCCCTATGACCCTGAACAAGGTAAAGTGGACATTAGAACACGAGTGAACATTTTAATAGGAAGGCCAGACGTTTCCTACTTTTGCATCTGTAGGTCCTCCATAACTAAACTAAAATCGATAAAAATATCACCCAAAGGTATCAACCCTCTCCCTAAATACATGTGGCAGCTGAAAAAGCACAACTGATGTGTGTAGGATGTTTTTCTGCAGTAGTCATGTTCTCTAATAAAGAAAGGATGACGAAGCAAATATCTGACGGCTGCTTTTCTTTACATTACTGAAAACAAATGTCAGCACCACTGACAATCACCTAGGAGACATTCATAGTTAAGGGCTGGGACTATGGCTCAGAACTTTCTGAGACCCTGGACTGCTTTCTCCATTTCTGCTGTTATATTTGTACAGAATGCATCACTGTCATGAGGGGCTCTGCTGCGGACTCCTGGATCTAATGTTACTGTGACTGGCGAGGTTAGTGAACTGTAAATCAGATGCCAGTGTGATAGACTAAAGATGAGAATCATAATACAACCATTCTTGTAGGTCACAGTCCTTCCCATGAACAGGTAGATTTAGAGATTCACTGAGTAGATATTCTCTACAATTGGTGACCTTATTACCCTCCCTGCCCCCTGCCCTTCTTCATCAGAGAACGTCCTTCACATCCCTTTCACATGATCCTGTATATCAATATAATGCCTCCTGTCACTTCTGGTCTCCAATGAGAAAAGCCATAGTTCCTAATATGTAGTCATACCCTTTTCCCCTCCATCTCACACACCCATTCAAGCGGTCCTCACTACCAGCAACTTACAGCAATGGTTCTACTTCATAAAATATATCTGCTGCATGGAAGTGATCGATACAATAGTGCATATAGATGGGTTTATATTATAATCTCGAAGGTTTAAAACTTCAAATCACTAAAGATCACACTTTAGTGATCAAAGTCTTAAATCATCGAAACCAAAAAAAAAAAAACTAAATAGTATGTAGGCAGGGGGGAAAGCCCCCCTGCACCCCCCACACCCCCCTACTTAAATATACCAACTCCAAGAATGCACTACATTAAAGTAAATGGAAATCTCCCCCTGCAGAGATTTTCCGTTTAAACGTTCGATGTAGTGCGCTTTCGCTATTCTTGTGTTGACAATATTGTATTCGATATTGTCAGACTTCGAGATTATAATATAGACCCCATACAGACATAAACATTCAACTTAATTTACTGTCTTTTGCACAATCAAATTAATCTCACAAGTCTGAGCATACAACTGTTCAAAACTTTCAGATCTTATAGTTTACAAACCCACCACAGCAGGCAAATGGTTACCCTTGTGAGAAAGCAAAAAACACATACACCATCATCCTTATGCCTTAATAAGGCCTTACCGTTTAATTGTGCAGCTAAGAACCCAAAGTACAACACAAATCTTTCAGAAAATGTCACTGAAAAAGTAGATCACAGCAGTTTGCTTTCATCCATCTTGTGTATCTTTTTCCTACTAGAATTTGTGAAAATAGTGACATCCACCGTGAAAGGGATAAACAAACTCTTTCACTTACTAGGCAGTGATGTAGGATTGCTCCCTTATATATCCCATGCTCTTCTACGCTCACCAACTGCTTGACTCAGAATTCTCTGCAAGGACAAATGCATGTGCCAGACACACAGCTATGTTTAGGCAGAGTAACACATACACACACACACACACACACACATATATATATATACATGCATATTTCAATATATCCTGTCTCTAAAGCCAAATTTACATCATTCCTTTTTCAAATATAAAAGGACATAAAATATGCAAAATGTAATGAAGACTCATTGTAATTTAAAACTGTGTTATTTGCCTCTATATATATCCATATAAATGTCTTTATCTGTATCCAAAAATAAAGTATTATGCAAAAATTAGTAAGTAGCCACACACTGCAACATTATGATGCAGGAATATCTCCTGTACACAAGTAATAGGAAAACAACAGGAGAATAGTACCTACTGTGTTACATAAGGGAATAAAGTGCCCTGACAATATACATAGTTACTTAATAACAGAGTCAACTATACACACTCTGAATAACAGCTAAAACTACTCAACTTCAGCAAAGCCACTGAGTATGATCCTGAAGCATATACAATGGCTCCAAAGGGGGCCTAGAAACTACAGACCCATCAGCTGAACACCCCTAATTTGCAAAGCCATGAAATGTGTAATATCTTATTTCATATGCTCTAATAAAAAAAATCTTCTTGCTGTACACCCACAATTACATGGTTTTGTCAAATGGAGACCATGTAGACTTCTCCATGAAAGTCACCAAATCTATTTGCAGATAGTGGGCATGCAGTTCTTACAGCATACCTGGATCTGACCAAGACCTCTGACACTATTCCCTGTGCTGGACTTTTAAATATTGTAAATAAGCGTAGACATTTAAATGAAGACCCTCATGTTGCAAGGCAGGTAAACTGAATGGCAGCACCCACAAAAGGTAGAAGCTGCCAAGAGCAAAAGTGACTAGTGGCATTCCTCAGTGCTTCGATGGTGGACCACTTTCTTTTGGCATTTACTTCTCAGATCTTCATGCCAATAGCCTAAACATATGGCTAACTAAATCTGCCAATGATTGTAAGCTGGGTGGTGTTCTTTGCTCAGCATCCAATAGCATGCTTCTACTCTCCGCTCAGCATCCAATACCATGTTGCTACTCTCTGCTTGGCATCCAATACCATGTTGCTACTCTCTGCTCGGCATCCAATACCATGTTGCTACTCTCTGCTCGGCATCCAATACCATGTTGCTACTCTCTGATCTGCATCCAATACCATGTTGCTACTCTCTGCTCGGCATCCAATACCATGCTGCTACTCTCTGCTTGGCATCCAATACCACGCTATTACTTCAAGGGTTAAACCATACAAATCAATCGTGTATTATAAATAAGCCTGAATTAAATACAAAGAAGCTTAACACTGTCAACTATGGTAAATTGACAGCAGTTTGCAGTATAGATAGTATCCCACACAAGACTGATCAGTCATCAAAGATACCGGCACTTAGATAGACAACTCCATATCCTTTGGCAATCACAAAGCAGCAGTAGCAAGGGCACCTTTCTCTCTAGACCAGTTAATAACTAAAAGCATCTCATCCAGATAAAAAGACATTATCATTCCTTTGTACTCTGTCCTGACCAGCCCGGTTATATTTTAATACACATCCTAGATGATGACCCTAATGGGATTATGTAATATTCTGCTTTTCATACAATTATTTCATGAAGCAGTTTTAGAAAGACCACTAGGGGTTCATAACTTAAAAGATCACTGGACTAGATATCCTCAGGTACTGAGGCAGGTTTGAAGCTCTAACCCCAGTGCTCTGTTACACACTTCTACCTGGAAATATATGTCCTACATTTTGTGCTAAGGGCCCAGCCCTTCAAGATCCCCTACAACTTCATAAAACAAATGGCTCCACAAACAGTCAAACTGAAGTCATGAATCTCAATAAAAAAATAAAACAAGGCATGCTGCAGGGCCATATTTATTGCTCAGTACTTCCCTCATCTCTTGAGTAATATTTTGAGATACCCTCACTTCCATTAAGACAAACCTTGACAACTGGATGGATGCTCAAATTCATTCTAGGTCTAACTTGTTTTGCCCTCCTGGAGGCAAGAAAGTGTTCTAGGAGGGTGGTAACTGGTAAGGTTATTATAGTACATGGACTTACTTTGCAAAATAAAGCTCATTAATGATAACAATTGAAACAGTTGAGAATGTTTTCAAGAACTACCACAAACACTTTGATTTTCTTGTAACGATCAAGCCATTTGGAAAAAATAAACAATAGTAGAAATAGAACTCCAGCAGACCATCATAATAAAAGTTTAGAGAAACTGACAATAACTAAAACAAACAGTTGGAAAGAAAGCATTCTCAGAAAATGTCCTGCCGACAGGCACAAATGTCCCAACTTCTACAAGTACAGGAAGCAACAAAATTCCCAGATGAAAAAATGAAGGGTGACAGGAAGCTAAGTGCTCACTCCTCAAAGATTAACTGTTGTGGTTATGTATACTTGCACACAACTTTACTATCTTTTTCATGGAGTCATCAAAACAATAAATCATAACATTTGAGTACATTCTCAAGCAGTACCTTTCCTGTTCTCTGGGAGAAGAGAGATAATAGACAATATTCAGATTAGTACAAGCATAAATTCAGGTTATAAAAACTACAGGTACATGTAACAGAGAAAACCAATAAAGCAGTCTGCTATACCAAAATAACTTATGGTTAGGCATGCCAGACAATTGCCGAAGAATATGTCCACCACAAATAAATGATAAACATAGTGATAAAGTCACAATGAGCATAAAGAATGCAAAAATACTGAGTAATACAATACAGAACAATGCCTCTATTAGAATCTTAGCAGTTACAAATTATACAGAAATTATCAAAAGACTAGGCAAGATTTATGCAAATACATGCATTTGTTAAAGAGGATTGTACAGACAGACACTGGTATGAAAAAATTAATAAAATCTCTCTATTTGTATTTTGATTACAGGCAGTAAAATAAAATGCTGTATTCAATCTTATGTACAGAACATTCTATGTGCAAATATTCCTCGGGCCAGATTCCAAAAGGCTTTATTCCTGTACAAGTGATAAATGGTCCATCTATACAACAGACTTGTACTGTAGTAAGTCACTTGTACAGAGAGCAAGTCTTTAAGAATCAGGAAAGGCTTATACTGGAGGAAGTCATACCCTAAGCAAGTCTTTTGGAATTGGACCCTTTGTAAAAAATGATGACAATGACAAACAGACATTTTTCAGAATCGGGACAGGCCTACACTACAGAAAATCACACAGAGAACATTGGGTTCCTTGTTTACATGATGAATCCCGATAAATATAACTCACAGGAGAAACAAAGTAATACATTTAAAGTAGTAAGACACCGGCCTAAAGACAGTTATCTGAACTAACCTTAGGCTATTATTTAAAAAAAAAATTAAATTGCAAGATTTGGTTGAGGGAATAAATCCTCTGAAAACAAAATTTAAACAGAAGATGAATCTACTTTGTGAAACATACGCAGACGAAAACTGAAATCTAAGTAGCATTGAAAATACTTTTTAGATTTCTGAGAACCAGATTTAAGCTACATTTATTTAAGTTGCTGGACAAGTTTTGAGGCTGTGTAGGTATTTTATTTTTGCCATTAAAAGCAGAACTCTATGATAGCCCTCTTGAAGTATGTTTCTTCCTCTCAGACAAGTATTTCATGAGACCAGTGGTATAGCTGCTATACAAGATTACCTGTGTCAGAGGCAGCTTAGATATGATCCTTCACAACCTCAGGTAGTTTTCTCAGATTTTTATCAGGCATACCTTCGGGGAGAATTCTTGTCATTAATGTTCTGATTGGCATGCCTACAGAGACATAATACAGCATTCTAAAGTCTGTAGGCCTACAGGTTTAACCAGTCCAAATATTTTTTTTCTCTCTTTGGAGTCTACTGTACTATTCAAAGAAAAGGGAGTCTGTCACATTTCTGAATTTTGTTTAGATAATAATTGTGTCAACAGTTGCTTGCCCAGCTGCTAATGTACTGGTGCAGACAACTTCACCTTTTGTTGAACCTGCCCAACAACCTTGTCTCCCTGTGAAAAGGAAGTGTCACCATAGGTACTACAGACAGAGAACATGTTATAAGGCAGACTTGCATTACCTGCATTCAGATAAAAGCACAAATGTGCACCAGCTTTGTAACATTTGTTTAAGAAATATGCAGAGCTGTGCACAGGTGACCAAGTATCGGGTTAAACAGCATTTTGTTTCTATATTTCCAGGAAAGTTTTAAACATTGGAGGGCTTCCTCTCTACAGATTCAGCAACTTAATCATTTATAGATAACCCTTTTAGAATGAAGGATTGTTACAGGCTGGTTTGTTACAACTTTACTCCATATTAACAGTTTCAGTGAAGTTAAAATCTTGTAGAAGTGTGTTGAAGATTAAGAGGAGTCCTCAACATCTGTGCATAGGATGCACAGGAGTGCTGGGTAGGAGAAGTAAATCTCAACACTTCACAGGATATTGGAGTGGCCCTCCAACTTGCTTCTTTTCCTTTTTTAGGAATTCTGTAAGTACTGACCTAGGCCCACTTTGAACACATACCTGTGCTGGTCTATCAACTGAACCACTGCTGGTCGTGAGAATTTGTATTCAGAAGCCAAAGTAATTTGTTCTACCAGATAGCTCTTTTTATGCGAGAAGAAAGTCTTAATAATAGGATCTACAAGGTTCGTCTGTCAGAGAAACCTAAACCTCACATAACTCTTACTTCCAAAACCCCTTTTTTTTTAATACCTTGTATCTGACATTTCTACATATGTCACTACCACTAGAGAGGACTGCTTTGCTGTACATTTTAGAGGTACTGACAGCAGATGCTCTGATCCAATTTCATGTTGAATTTCAGCACGTGTTTGGGTGTTGGTAAAGTTATTGTGCCAGTCTCACCTATGTCAGTAAAAAGCTCAAAATGATGGTGCTACTAGAAGATGAAACATTCTTAATCATTTTTGTCTTTGCTGGTTCTGATGAAAACTTCTTCTGAATCATTTTATTTTTGTCTTTGCTGGTTCTAGAAAATATTTTTTTCCCTTGGATTTCTTCACTAAAGACCCTAGGCATGCTTTCTGCTACCAATGAATTTAAAGTCACTTTGCATCCTTAAGGTATCCTATTTATATTTACTATAATGTTTGCAGCAATGCACATTGTAGTTTGGGCCTTGGCAAAAATATACACAGTAAGTGAAAGTCTTTAGGAGATATTTGCCTATAATGTGCACATGTACTTGTTTAACCTATTTATAGCTTTAGCTTCAATAACCTATACTTTCACTGCTACCAAAAGATAATTAAAAACTGAAGAAACTTTAAAATGAATCTGTAATACGTATAAAAATAAAGCCAGTGTGTGTAATGCAAGACAGATATGGAAGTGATACTATCCTGTATCAGACAGTACCTAGCAACTAAGCACCATCTTACATCTGACAGGACCTAGCAAGCACCACCTTACATCTGACAGGACCTAGCAAGCACCACCTTACATCTGACAGGACCTAGCAAGCACCACCTTACATCTGACAGGACCTAGCAAGCACTGCCTTACATTTGACAGGACCTAGTAAGCACCACCTTACATCTGCTAGGACCTAGCAAGCACCATCTTACATCTACCAGAACTTAGCAGGTACAGGATTCATGCCAGTTCACTGTGTGAAGATGCAATTAATTTAACAAGAAACACTGTCTCAAAGAAACCACAGAACACTGTACCTTCATTTAGCGTTTGCACCTTAGAAATGAATTAAAATCAGAACCCAAAACATTAAATAAAACCTAGTCACAGTCAAGCAATTAAAACAACTTGAGTTTTTAATATCAGAAAACATCACTTATATTTTAATGGTTTCTGTTTTAAAACAGGTTTTAAAATTACTTGGCTGTTTAGGCCAGGATGTCCATCTACCCTCAAAATAATTATCCATTTACACTCATTTTTCTTTATCACCAGACCACCCCCTCTCTTTTGCAAATACAGTTTGTAAAATTGTGAATCTGGATTCATGAACTGTATGCAAAGAAATGAAATATGGGCTGAATAAGACAGTGATCCAGAAGAGAAGCATTATGCTTTGCTTTACATTTCAATATTGTTTTATTTTTATAATATAGAATATATATACCATGCTGAAATCCAACAGGAAATTGGATTAGATATACCTTCAGTGGACAATTCTTGTCACTGAGATTTGGATTTTCAGTTTGTTTCTACTGTGAGGAGTTTTCTTTCTTTCTTTTTTTTTTTTTTGTAGTTTGTTTATAACCAGGGTTCCACCATAGAGGCTTATTCTTGAACCAGACGCTATATTTGGATCAATCCGTATTGACTTTTCAATACAGGTTGTAAGGTAAGAACAGAAGCCCCTCATAAAAGCAATAATGTAGGCCCTTGAATGGAGGGGAGCAGTGAAACCTATTTACATCATCAGCTAACTGCAGTACATTGGCTTTTCAGAAATTCCTGAAGGTAGCAAGGTTTGTGGGAAGTTTTGTTGGCTCTTTTTGTGAATGCCACTGAAACGTTGTCAGATTTCACCACTGATGGGGCACCAATAGGTTTGGGGTTTATCAGTGCTATATTTGTGAGAGTCAGGTCCAGTAAATTTGGAGCTCTGGTTGGGAAGCGTACTATCTGACCTAGGGAGTTTGCATTTATGAAAAGTAGAAAATGCTGTGAGCACTTATTTGCAGAGATCTGTCTTCCAGTTAATGAGTGGACAATGGAAGTCTCCAAGGATAACAGCAATTGGTTCAATGGTGAGAGACTTGTGTTCATTTTGGTAATCCCTACCAGTAAGGGTTCGCTATCTGAGTGGCATGTGTGAAGGGTACTTACTTACAAGGATAAGAATGAGTTTGAGGTAATTTTTTTGCCATACGAGTCTACATCTGATGGCATTGCAAAGGAATACGTACACACAATTACCAGTAAAACGGACAGATACCCTCTGTAGATGGCCTAAGCCATTAATAGCTACTGTAAATTGGCATGGAGGGAATGCTTTCATAACACTGAAAAGAAAATGCTAGTGACAATGAGGATGTCTGTATTTTTTGGTGTTAGAAGGGCTTCTGACATTGAGCAGCATTACTTTAATATGTCCAGATTAAGTTTGGCTATGTTGGTAAATGCTAGTACACAGACATTGTTAAAAAAAGGTATTATGGAAGTGGAGAAGGTTTGGCGATTATATAAAAGCCCTCTGGTGAGAGGTGCAGGCCATCTCTAGCAAAACACATAGGACTGTCAACCACATCCTTCCATGTAGACAGATAATTGACTCTTTTGCAATGACATCAGCAGATTACTTTTTTTTTTTTTGGTTCATATTGTGGTATAATTCTCAGTGATGGTACGATAGTGTTGAAAAAAGTTTCATCTCATTGCCAGATACCTACCCATACATCTCCAGGTTCCCCATTACATCCTCGAAGATGCACTTACCCAAATACATAAATGCCGACACGTCACTGAACCGGGTAAGCATCGATCATCCTGAAGCGCAAAATCTGAAACGTCGAATCGTCATGGTTGGCCTTTCCGTGGTATAGCTCCGTAAGGTAAGTGTGTGATAGTTATGGACCTTAGGGTTAGAGTGCGGGTTAAGGTACGTGCATAGATGGTAATGTATGTGAGATTTAGTGTAGGGTTAGATGTAGGGTTTTGTTAAGTGTATGCATGTGGATTATTTATTTTGTTTGGGTATAGCTTGTAAGGTAAGTGTGCGATAGTTACGGACCTTAGGTTTGGGGGGTGTGGATTAAGGTAAGTGCATAAATGGTGGTATATGCAAGATTTAGTGCATGGTTAGAAGTAGGATTTTGGTTAGTGCATGTATGTGTTTAGTTTGTTTGGTTAGGTAGTATGTAGCAGGCAGTGGGGTGGGACAACTATGACAGTTCGAACTTTTGAATTTCGTGGTTTAGGGCATTCGGTGTATTCACAGTTCACGGAATATGTGTTGGTGTTTATGTATTTGGTTACTAGGGCTATCGAGCTTTCAATATAGACCCCAGCTCCATCATGTGTCAAGTCATGTAATCCAAGTATGTTTCTCTCAAGTCATTCGCTGTCTGCATGGGCAACGACCATTTAATATGTGATCTAAAGGTCCTGGCAGCTCGCTATCACCCTTGGTCATCTTAGTTAGTGCTGTGTCTGTGTCTCACTATGGAGACACCTATGGCTACAATGTTACCTTGTTTACTGGCTATACCAGTTTGCCTAAATGGGTTTGGTGTGCAATTTTGGTGACTCACCTTTACAGTGTTTGTATTGGGTGGTGCTACATGTGCTGTTTGTGTTCTACCTTTGTACTGCCGAGTTATCTGTGTCACTTGTGTGTCTCGGAGATCTCTGAGGCTTAAGTGCCTCTGCATAAGTGGATTTATTATTTGGACACTGGTCAGATGTTTGGTTGGGGTGTGGATACTAAATCTATTTTGATGCCAGGCTGGCCTTCAATTTTTAAGAATATCTACACCTTTCAAATGTAGAGTAGGAATGTGGCAGTAATCAGGAAACATGTGGCAGCCTGTATTCTGTGGTCAGCAAACATGTGGTAGTCTGTACTTTGTCTCAGTGCATCCACCGCTATTAGGCTGACAATATAAAGTAAAAGGGTAGACAGACTACAAGCCCAAGATTCCAGCTACTGGTAGTCAGCAAGGAAGATAATACAAGGGTATTAACAGTATGTATATACCCTGGTTGTAGGACACTGGGGAATTACTTCTGCTCAGAATCAGCTTGTACTGCACAGGTTTATAGGAATTTACTTGATTTACTTAAGTTTCAGCTAGCTACAGCTACAAGCAACACAGCAATGGCAAGTCTTGATATAAAGGAAAGGCAATGATAGGGCTAGATAGGAGAGAGGTGTTAGTAACTATAAGAATTGGATGATGTGATTCAGCATGGCATTTCTGTACTGGGCAGTTTTCCTCTTAGATAGGGGGCGTAGGTTACATGAAGTCACTGGATTACACAATGGTAGTCAGCACACATGCAGCTGTAAGTGGGGACAGTGATTGAATGTATGAGGAAAACTTAATGAACACCAGTCCATAGTTTACCATTGAAGCAAATGGCTTGTGACTATAGAGTACACCCCCCATGCAAGTGGAACACAATGATGTGCAAAACAAAGCAATGTAAAAAGTAGCAAACAAGCTCCCAATCAGTCAGGTTACAGTGTACTCTGTGGAACACCCACATGCTAACCTTTGCTTAAAAAGCGAACAAAGTGTAATGCAGTAGTACAATGCAGCCAAAGTACTTAACAATAAATGCTACTGATAAAACAAATAAAAAGCCACTTCCTTTGATGGAATAGGGAAGCAGAAGGAAATCAGATCTAGTGCAGGAGTCTCAAGTGAAGCAGCAGCTGTATGCTGTTGTGCATAGGGCTTTTATTAATCTTTCCCAGAGTATGCGATTTTTTTTTCTATACTGGCTCGTACAGAAAGGGTGGGAGGGGAGTGTTTTCTTTTTAATTTCTAACTATTTTACAACAGATGCCAGAGCTGTAGATCAGAGTCAATGTACATGTGATCTGTGACATTTTCATATCATGCCTCCTTTCATGGGCATGAACAAAGCACTGAGTGACCGACAGTACTCTCTCCACCTACAGTTGTGTCCGCTTTACATTAACTACAAGTTACACATTATACAAAACTGAATATTAACAACTATGCTGCATCTGAAATTTAAGGTACTCAACAGCAGGAAACCTCTCAAGTTGAGGTAATTTGGAGTGCTGCTATATATATATATATATATATATATATATATATATATATATATATATATAGTATAAGTAAGATTTCAGTACAAATAAATGAATGAATAGCATTAAAAACAGAAACCTGAGAAAAGCCCACTGCAACTCCTTAATTAGTCATTTTGTGACACAGTAGAAGCTCAGGAAAAGTAAAACAAAATCTCCACTGATTGTGCTTGATTGATATCCTTAAATGGATGTTGTTCAGACAACAGGAAACCAACAACACCTCCTTGACTGCTGTTGTACTTCTTACTGTACAAGGCTGATCACCCCTGACAAAATTTGGTTCACCACTTTCAGCCAAAATGCTCCAAATAACCAGAAATCTAATTTAAGCACAAAATGGTAGCCAAAATTAACTAAAAACATCATCTTCTTTTGGCTGTTCCAGTTAGGGGTCGCCACAGCGGATCTTCTGTTTCCATTTCTTCCTGTCCTCTGCATCTTGCTCTTTCACACCAACTGCCTGCATGTCCTCTTTCACCACATCCATAAACCTTATCTTAGGCCTTCCTCTTTTCCTCTTACCTGGCAGCTCAGTCCTTAGCATCCTTTTCCCAATATACCCAGCATCCCTCCTCAGCACATGTCCAAACCAATGCAATCTCGCCTCTTTTGCTTTGTCTCCAAACTGTCCAACCTGAGCTGACCCTCTGATATACTGATTCCTAATCCTGTCCATCCTAGTCACACCCAGTGCAAATCTTAACATCTTTAACTCTGCCACATCCAGCTCTGACTCCTGCCTTTTCGTCAATGCCACCATCTCCAACCCATATAACATAGTTGGTCTTGCTACCCTCTTGTAGACCTTCCCTTTTACTCTTACTGGTACCAGTCTGTCACAAATCACTCCTGACACTCTTCTCCACCCATTCCACCCTGCCTGTACTCTCTTCTTCACCTCTCTTCCACACTCACCATTACTCTGAACTGTTGATCCCAAGTACTCATCCACCTTTACCAACTCTACTCCCCGCATCCTCACCATTCCTCTACCCTCCCTCACATTTACACACATATATTCTGTTTTAGCCCTGCTAACCTTCATTCCTCTCCTCTCTAAAGCATATCTCCACCTCTTCAGGGTCTCCTCAACCTGGTCCCTACTGTCACTACATATCACAATGAACTAAAAACAATCTCCTTTAATTTAAATACCTAAAAAAACAGTCACATGCTATTGCCTTGGCTAAACAAATTCCCCAGATTTTCAGGGTTCTTACCTCTCATTCAAAATGGAATCATCATGTTTAAAAGGGTTCTTCTGGCAGTTTACACTTTTGAAAACCTTCTACTTTATTCTGTCATTATCTAATTGTTCCGTATACATACACTTGTAGATCATTACAGTATGCTCCAGTTGCTTAGAAAAACTATTTGCCTTACTGGAAGCCATAGTTTTAAAATGCTTAAATGCCTTAAATTTGTATTTCTTTTCTCTTAAGATCAAGTTTCATCCAAGGTGGGAGTTTTTTTCCTAAGGCCCTCACCATAAGTAACATATTCTGATAACAGTGACCAACAATTTGATTCAAAATGAGTCCAACAATACCCTTTATCGCTACAGCTACTCATAGTCCAAAATGATTATCATCCCCATTAAATCCAAAGTTTTTACATTATACACAACATAGGAACTAATAGGACAGTGAAGTGAAAACGGTAAATTCCAAGGCCATATGATCAGAACTATCTGAAAGTGGAAAGTGTTTAAGGTTTAAGATGAAGCTTGGATTCTTGCAAAACAGCAAATCTATAATATTTTTATCTGAAGCTGGCAAATTCACAACTTCTACAAAGTCATGCATCTTTCAAGAAATTTCTCTTACATACAGAATTTGCTAATTGCTACAGTTCAGTTAATAAGAGGATAATTACAGATGCCCCTGGCTCTAAAATAACACATCAGTTTTGATGTTAAAATTCATAACAATAGCAGTATAATTTATAATTTCTAAACTGGGTCTCTGTAAGAATCCCATGTTAGTAAGATAGTATATAATGGGTGATTTAAGCTTTAAATTCAGACACAGATGATAGTAAATGTATTCTAATAATTGTCTTTTGGCTTTTCCCGGTTAGGGGTTGCCACAGCGGAACTCCGGTCCACTAATGCTTGGCAGTGGATTTTTACGGTGCCGAGTTGTCAGCCCAATGCCCAACCTTCAAAGAAGGCACACCCATTCATGCATGCACCTACCTGCATGTCTTTTAACATCACTCGACCGCAGGGAGGACATGCAGACTCCACACAGAAGGCACTCCAGCTGAGAATCCAACAGGAGAACCTCTTGCTGAGGCGACAGCGCTAACCGCTGCACCACCACGGTCATTAATGGGTACAAAATGTAGAACTTTTACATTAACCATTTTAGTTGAGTGTCTGTAACCAAGCTACAATGTTGACTTAGCAGGTACGACAGAACAGGGTGATACTGAAGATGCTTAACCCATCAGATGCACTCTAGCAAGCCACTCCCAAACCTCGCCTGTCACTACACCTCTCACCTTGATTGATAGCTGTCAAACTTTTCGACTTTAAGAAATATGAAATACGCACAGAACTACAGATGCAGATCAAAACATTTATTGCCAAATAAAGACATTATGCTCATAAAAAGCATTCTAACAAATAAGAAATACGCACACTACAGTGGATGTCTAATCAAAACAATCAGAACACTACTACGGACGCCATTTATTAGCCAACGATAAAAATGGTCAAAGTTAAAATAGAAAAAGAGAACACACACCCACAACCAGTAGCACCACATCAGTAACATTATGTATGACACCAGTCAAACATCAGTAACATTAACTACACATTCACGGCAGCTCATTTTCCTTGTCAGACCCGTCATCCAAATACTCTAGTCCAGTTCCATCCACAGCATCATCATGCGGGTGAGCTTCCTGGTACTATCTGATGTGACACACATAGTTCATAAACTGTCAAAGTCATGCCCGTACTGGATTGTCACATAAATTTGTATACGTAACTGGGCACCATGTGTGCCCTTGTTCCAGTCATTGCCTTGAATTGCCTCTTGCACAATGCCCACATACTTTCAACGGAGTTGGTATGGGCACCTGTTTGTGGGTCCACAAATTTTCTGCTTTGATTTACTGTCGTGTGCTGGTAGTGTATGCCTGGTATTTAGTCAATTTCATGGTACGATGCCCACTGGTCTGAAATAATCGTGGTTCCTGGCAGAACATGTCTTGATGATTGGCAGCAAAGTAGCAGCATCACGCTTCTCAGCAAATGTAAGGAAGCAATTCTTCTTACTGCAATCATTGATCCCAAACACCCAGCAGTCTTGCTTAGCCAGGTTTCGGCCTCGGTTGTACTTAGCACGCCCAAAAAGGCTTTCATCTAATTGGACTATAGTTCCAGGACCCCCAAGCAACATGGGGTCCTGGAGTAGTTGCCAACTGCAGATGTCTCTGCAGGGGAGCACAGCAGAATCCTGAAAGCCCAAAATCCTGAAGACCAAAATCCTGAAAACACACACTATATCAACACTTACTATATTCCAGCACAAGTACATACAGAAACAAATAAAACACAAAGCATACTACTCTTTTCCAAGTATAAACAGGGGGGGCAAGCCTCACTGCACCCCGCATGTGAGGGCTGCGCCCCCCACACCCCCTGCTACTTAAATATATCAACTCGAAGATTGCACTTAATGTACTGAAGTGCAATTTCGGAGTCTTTATATTTAAGTAGCAGAGGGTGTGGGGGGCACAGCCCCCCACATGGGGGATGCAGGGGTGTTTGTCCCCCTGCATATAGTTGAAGGGTAATATGTTTCTGTATGTACTTGTGCTGGAATATAGTAAGTGTTGGTATATTGTGTTTTTCAAGATTTTGGGCTTTCAGGATTCTGTAGCACTCCCCTCTGCAGAACTGATACCAGTCCACCACTGACTGTGCAAAAACACCAAGGTGGTCTGCAGCCATCACTGCAGGGAACTTCCACAGCCAGCAGTACAGAAGCTTTGCCAGTGACTGTAGAGGCACTTTACTTTTGGAAAAGTAAGTACCCAGTCAGCAGGCCACTCTTTCTTCTGCATTTCTTTGCACGGCATTTCCATACGTAGGCGGACTTGTGAGGTGCAAGTGAAGCCCGGTTGCCACATTTCATGCATTTCTTCTCCTCGGGCGTAATTCCAACATATTGAAGGAATTATATCACTGCCATGAGAGACAAAGTTACTTCCTGGATGTATTTATCGTTGGATCTGGACATTTCAAAGTCGGTAGGCACAGCAACAGAGAACTGAAGGAAACAGAACTACAGGCTCAGTTGGCCCATTTTATATAAAAAATACAGATAATAGAAAGAATTGCTGTCATTGTTTGTGAAGTGTTAGAGAAACCTGCATGTCAATGATGTGTCAATTTGTCCTTAAAACCTGCAAATGGAGAGTGAGGTGTGAGATGCTACTTTCTTCAGAAAACATCTTTAGAAAGTGTCAGTGCACCTTACCTCACAATGACCCCATGCCCTAAGTGTGATGTAGCACCTTTCACCACCTGAATGTCATGTTAATGTGCATTAATCAGGATAAATGTACTTCTCAACTGAAATAGGTCATAATGACTCCATACCCTAACTGCAATTTAACACCATTCATGGCCTGTTAATGTGCATTAATCGTCCGTTATTTTCGTATACCAAAAGTAGGGTGTAAAATGCTTTTGGGTGTATTTGGATTCATGAGTTGGTGATGTAGGTGTTTGACATTTTAAATTCCGTGTCAATTAAGGCCGCGAATCACCGTCCTCCGGCATGTCAATCACGGTGGCCACGCCCATTCCTGCACGAACATATGGGTGGGGTTAACCATCTTCAATATCACCCAGAACAGTAGTTGGACCCTAGTGGAAGTGAAAGGGCATAGAATCAAGTCACATGGTAGATGCAGGACAGCAAAAGGCTGGTCGGAGAAAAAAGCATTAATCAAAAGAATTTTGCCTTTCCCGAAAGATGATCTTTACTTTGTGCTATTCTATTTATGGAGACTAGGAATACGAGTCCAAATGACTCCTAAGGAGGATGGGAGGACTACAGTAAATGGGAGATGCCAGTGTGTGGCGCAATTAGTATCACTGCATACCTCTGCCTTGTGCTAAAGAAAAAATAATGACAGTCCAATTGTTGGGTACTGTAGCTAGGCAGGGCTAAGGCCACAGAATCATTGCCACCACCTACCCCACGATCAGTTCCCTGACATGAGGCTGAACCAGCCCCTTACATATACTACCCTGCAGAGTTTTATCTTGAAGCCATGCACTTAGGAGAGGAGGTGTTAATGTCTCAGCAACCATGGACACAATGAATAGCTCCCAAGATGAAGGGATGAGAGTTTACTGCACAGAAGTGCATACACACAAACCACCTACAAAGACTGCCCATGTACACTGAGGACAGAAAAAGAAAAAAATATGTCTTCTTAGAAACAGAATTAAAAAATATTAACAAAGCAACTGGGCCAAGTGGACACTTACTATAATGTGCTGACAAGTACCAGATAAAAAGCAGCATACACAGCGTGAATCTGTATAAAATTATTCAAACTGTTGTTGTTTGCACTGTCAAGACTGTAATTCTAAGCAAACACAGCAAATAAAGTGTAGGAATTCAACCCTCTGAATGTACAGGAAATCATACTGTTATTGGAATAAGAAATCATGCCGGATGAATGCACATCAGTAGTTTTTGCAGAAGGTGGTAAAACTCCCTAGATTAGATAAAAAAGAACAGGCAGTAAAAAGGGACGGTTAAATTTAAGTGTAGTTGTGTTCAATAGAAGAAAATAAATTTGCATTATTGACAGCATTTTAGCAGGTCAGAAAAGGACAAATCGGACTAATTATCTATACACTATGCAAAAGAATTTGGTGCAAAAAGGGGCAGAAACTGTTTCATACTCTATGTAGTCTCTGCAAAAAAAAAAACACAGAAAAGGTATACACAAGAGGTAGAAAAAACACTCAAAACATTTTTTTTTAGAAATGTTCTAGATCATGTGCATGTTACATAATGTTCTGCATAGGTTTGTGCAACAGATCACTAGGAAGCAATGCATGTACCCAAATATAACTTGAGAATACTGCAGAAATAGGCTGTTAACATTTCCTTCTGTGGGAGAATGCTTTGCTGACCTATTAGTAATACATTCTTACAGTGTGGAGCATTTTTTCCATTCTAAAGTTGCAGTGAAGAATACTACCAGTGTGTGGAAAATAAAAGTAATTTTAGAAACACAATGACACAGACACAGTCGTTTTACTCCACTTATTTCCTCTACACATCTAAGAGCTGTTATTCAAATTTTGCAAACATAGCTCAGCATGGTGATGACCATAATTTAGTTGGCCAGTGCAGTCAGGCTCTTGTATGAAGATCACCAAATGTACAGGCTAGACTTACTCATCAGTAATAAGGCACTGCCACAGTGCTGAGTTTTTATACAGTCGTACCGCTTGATTAAATTACTCCCGATTCATTAAGTCATGCAGATAAGTAGGCCTCATTTTTTTTTCTTTTGGCAAATAATACAACAGTTGGAGTTGTGTGCCCATTAATGCATGCCAACTAGTCGGATGCAAGCAATGAAAAACTGACCACTATATACAGTTGGACTTTGTTCAATGACCAACTATGGTCATGGTCATATAATCTCCTTTACAAAAATAATTACAGCCTACTTCACCAGAGGCTTGAAAGCAGAATCAAACGTGGTCTATGCTTTGCCTGCTAAACTTTTGGGCCTACTGTGGGACTCTGATCACCTATTACTACCCATGTGGAAACACGCCATTTAATCCGGGGTAAGAAGTTCCGAAATTTCCTCGAACTGTGGCTGTCCTCAGAGAGAGACTAGGAAAATAAACTTCTCACTAAAGTTGGCTTACTGGGAAGACAGGTACGCTCCTTGGTGTAGTATCATCCTCACTACCTCATACAAAATTTTTTATTATGCACCCTAATCCCTGCTCCAACATTCTTTGTCTTGCATACTCATCACAAAAATGTAGTGCGAAGACGTAGATAACTGCTGACTGGCTGCATCATGAAGGCTACTTTTCCCATGCAAACAGCTTCTCTCTATGCATCTGGTGCAATCTCCGTGGCTCTGCCGGGAGTCAGCAGCAGCATAGGTCAAAACTGCCTTCCTCCCCCCAGGAAGGGTGAGATGGAATCTGTTATTCACTACTACCCACTTCGGTAATCTTCTCCAGTTCTCAGATTATCCATCAAGCCTTCTTTACCTAGCTCACAGTTTGAACTTTATCCAGCTGTATAAGCAGCCAACATGGATACTCACCTTTGCTTGTGTACTGCATGGTCGAGATCCTCGCACACCATACCTCAGGCACTCGTTATACACAGTCACTCACACTCCACTGATGCATTACTGCATTGTACAAAAAACAATTCAAATGAAACCGAGGAAAAAAGAAGCATGTGATACCAGGACCACATAGCCAACTAAAAGAAGCTAGTAATTAATCCAGTGATAAGACTTAATTTTCTTTATCAACTTTAGAAACGTTCTTTTATAGCAAATCCCACTGGTACAGGTTTCATATAACCACATGTTTAACTGTACAGCAAAACCTGTCCTAGAGGCTTCAGTCCTGAACTCATAGCATTAAGATCTTGTTTTCTGCAAGATGAAGGTCTTAAGATCAAATCTTGTATTACGATACAGGCCTTAACAGCAAGGCACAAACGTCTATAATCAACTTCCAATTTTAGAGGCTTCCTTTCACGAAAAATATATTACATACTTATGACATTTTTCCAAAGAAACAGAGAGAAAGAGAAATGGAAAGAAAGATTTCCTAGATATCTGGTTTTCTTCAGCTAGACTGAAACATTTGCATCAGGAGGTGAATGAATATTCATACTTACTTGCTCCATAGCAGGTTTTTTACAAACCTGTAGTCATTCTCACACATTCGTAACTCTATTTTTCTTTGAAGACTAAGGCTGTGATGCTACTTTTTTGTCTTCCACCATGTTGTTAGACAACATGATGTATCCGGAGTATTTACCTTCACAGATGCGGTCTGCTATGACGAATAAGCCCTGTACAAACAGCCAGCACGTAAAAGCACATCTAAAACTACATGGGATGAAACCCTCCAAGGATATACCCAGTAGTACAAAAACTGTTCCTCACTAAGTAATATACAGAACATCTTGCAGAAAACAGCTGTTAATATGCTTATGCAGTACACCATGGTAGCAAACAGGTCATAGTGGGTGACAATATTTGCTCATGAGAGTACAACTCTACCATGGATAAATATGAATTATTTAGGAAAACTACTACTGTGTACAGTAGTGGTGCTGCGGTAGCGTTTTCGCCTCACAGCAAGACGTTGTCCCGTTCGATTCTCAGCTAGAGCGTCTTCTGTGTGGAGGCATGCGTGAATGGGTGTGCCTTCGTTGAAGGTTGTGCGTCAGGGCTGGTAACTCGGCACGTAAAAATCCACTACCAAACATTAGTGGACCGGTGTTCCGCTGTGGCGACCCCTAACCGGGATAAGCTGAAAGACACAACAACATTATTTTTAAAAGAGAAGACTTCAGTTTTAAGATAACACCACTTGTATAACTAACACTCCCTTCCATCTCTTTGTAGAAATGCGCCCTCCACAGGGCTAGCTTAGACACGTACTACACGCACTGTCATAGTCACCATAAATGTATGTTCTACATATAGTTTGTGTTACTTTTTTAAGTGCGGATGAAGAAGTAAATGAGTCGGCAGTTTTTCCACATATGGTACGGATCAATTTCACAATTAAATAAAATATGCAAGCCTATTATATTAAAAAAAAAAAAAAAACTTCCCAGTGTGGATGGTGTGAAGTTCACTCCCTGAAATATGTTATGCACCTAGTTCACTAATAAAATTCTTACTTTAAAATATGTACCACAAAATAATAAAAAAAAAATAGTAAGTAGTCCACAATACTACAGATGTGATGTTTGCTCTGAGTGTTGATGGAGAAGTACAGAGAAGGTCAGAAGGAGTTGCATTGTGTCTTTGTAGACCTAGAGAAAGCATATGATAGGGTGCCCAGAGAGGAGTTGTGGCATTGTATGAGAAAGTCAGGAGTGGCAGAGAAGTATGCAAGACTAGTACAGGACATGTACGAGGGTAGTGTGTCAGTGGTGAGGTCTGCGGTGGGAGTGACAGATCCGTTTAAGGTGGAGGTGGGATTACATCAAGGATCAGCAAAGAACTCCCTCTTATTTACAATGGTGATGGACAGGTTGACAGACGAGATCAGACAGGACTCCCTGTGGACTATGATGTTTGCAGATGACATTGTGGTCTGTTGTGAGTGGGGGAGCAGGTTGAGGAGACCCTGGAGAGGTGGAGATATGCTCTAGAGAGGAGAGGAATGAAGGCCAGCAGGACTAAGACAGAATATATGCGTGTGAATGAGAGAGAGGATATAGAAATGGGGGATGCAGGGAGTAGAGGTGGCAAAGGTGGATGAGTTTAAATACTTGGGATCAACAGTTCAGAGTAATGGTGAGTGTGGAAGAGAAGTGAAGAAGAGAGTACAGGTAGGATGGAGTGCATGGAGAAGAGTGTCAGGAGTGATTTGCGACAGACGAGTACCAGTAAGAGTGAAAGGTAAGGTCTACAAGAGGGTAGTTAGACCAGCTATGTTATATGGGTTGGAGACAGTGGCACTGACAATAAGGCAGGAGTCAGAGCTGGATGTGTCAGAGTTAGTCAGAGCTGGAAGTGGCAGAGTTAAAGATGTTAAGATTTGAGCTGAGTATGACGAGGGTGGACGGGATTAGGAATAAGTATATTAGAGGGTCAGCCCAGGTTGGACGGTTTGGAGACAAAGCTAGACAGACTAGATTATGTTGGTTTGGACGTGCTGAGGAAGGATGCTCAGTATATTGGGAAAAGAATGCTAAGGATGAAGCTGCCAGGTAAGAGGAAAAGAGGAAGGCCTAACATA